>NW_026922666.1:0-19760 GCF_032062105.1 Saccostrea cuccullata
ATATTTGTATGGAAGCATGCTCAGGTAGTGTAGATTCAAGTTTGTTCAAATCATGACCCCCGGGGGTAGGGCGGGGCCAAAATGGCCGACCAAGGTTTTACATAGAAATATATAGGAAAATTCTTTAAAAATCTTCTTCTCAAGAATGACAAAGCCATTATTCATCATATTTATATGGAAGCATGTTCAGGTAGTGTAGATTCAATTTTGTTCAAATCATGACCCCCGGGGGTAGAGCGGGGCCAAAATGGCCGACCAAAGTTTTACATAGAAATATATAGGAAAATTCTTTAAAAATCTTCTTCTCAAGAATGACAAAGCCATAATTCATCATATTTATATGGAAGCATGCTCAGGTAGTGTAGATTCAAGTTTGTTCAAATCATGACCCCCCGGGGGTAGGGCGGGGCCAAAATGGCCGACCAAAGTTTTACATAGAAATATATAGGAAAATTCTTTAAAAATCTTCTTCTCAAGAATGACAAAGCCATAATTCATCATATTTATATGGAAACATGCTCAGATAGTGTAGATTCAAGTTTTTTCAAATCATGACCCCCGGGGGTAGGGCGGGGCCAAAATGTCCGACCAAAGTTTTACATAGAACTCTATCCCTAGCCACATACAGTAATTTTCCTGGACTCCAGAATAGATCACGTCGCATTCATCATATTTATATGGAAGCATGCTCAGGTAGTGTAGATTCAAGTTTGTTCAAATCATGACCCCGGGTGGTAGGGCGGGGCCAAAATGGCCGACCAATGTTTTTCATAGAAATATATAGGAAAATTCTTTAAAAATCTTCTTCTCAAGAATGACAAAGCCATAATTCATCATATATATATGGAAGCATGCTCAGGTAGTGTAGATTCAAGTTAGTTCAAATCATGACCCCCGGGGGTAGGGCGGGGCCAAAATGGCCGACCAATGTTTTACATAGTGATTTATAGGAAAATTCTTTAAAAATCTTCTTCTCAAGAATGACAAAGCCATTATTCATCATATTTATATGGAAGCATGCTCAGGTAGTGTAGATTCAAGTTTGTTCAAATCATGACCCCCGGGGGTAGGGCGGGGCCAAAATGGCCGACCAAAGTTTTACATAGAAATATATAGGAAAATTCTTTAAAAATCTTCTTCTCAATCATTTTCTAAAAAATAGCAAATCCATGATTGTTCATGGGACTACTTTTGGATTTAAACTTTACAATAAAAAGCCATTTTATACTAGTCCTACCCTTGGTGCTCAGGTGAGCGATGTGGCCCATGGGCCTCTTGTTTAATTAATTTTATCTTGCATTAGATAATCTAAAAATAATATATACTGGGGAAAACATAATGTTTTAACAGCTTACCTTTTTGGCGTGGAAATAAATTGAAAATATTATCCATCTGAGTGTCAAATCGAAAAGCTTTCCTTGCCAGAAAACTGACACCTATGTGTACCTCTCTAATCAGCACAATGCCTTCCTGTGCGGTCAACACCCCTCCCCCTTCTCCCCTAAATGACACCTCGGTCCGTGTGTGTTCTTTGTCAACATACCTGTACTGCTCGCTCACCTGGGGTCAATTAGTAACCTCGAATACTACCTGGTTCTAATGAAACACATCTATTTATTTGCGGGATTTTGTTCCTAACTTGTGTGAACAAAACTTATCAAAAATTTTATTCAAAATAAATAAATGTACAATTTATGGATTAAAAAAAAATTCATATAAATCAATTTAATGAAATGAAGTCCCTAAACTCAATCCGCTGATTTAGTTCATTTCTACAATGTTTCCATTAGGCAAAAAAAAATTAATTTCTTGGTTCTCAGGCCCTCCCTCATTCCTTCCAAGGGTGCCTCATTGACCCTTTTTATTGCTAAATCAATAAAATACAAACACCAAATCACCTCCCTCATAATTTTTTGAGGTTTTGTACAATGTAAAAAGCTGCCTCATCATGTTTTGGGGGCAATAAAAAAGAAAAAAAAATGCCTCCCTCCCTCATTATATTTCTTGAAAAAAGGCCTGAGAACCAAGTAATTAACTTTGCATGGCCTTATGTTTATGTAAATAAGACTTTTAATAAGCTTTATAAAGAACACTTCACTTATGGTACATGAACTTTCGGATCATCGGGTTTTCTGCGCAATACGGACAGAATTAATTCTAGGACACACTTTCATTGATTGTAGAGACGGATAAAATAGTTCTAACATTCAAAACTATGAAAATTAGCATTATTTTTTTACGGTATTTTACTATAATAATGAAACACATGAAGTCATCTGATTCCGCCGTGACATACAAGACAAGTAATAAATATGTACACCGATTCAATTGCAATTTATAGTACTGATCGATTTCATTCCATACGTATATAACTTTATTTAAGAAGTCAATATTATTTTTGACTATGTGGTTAGATCTTGTTAATCTAATTTTAAATTGGTTACGGATTTTCAACATCCCGCCCTTCGAATATGCCTCATATGAGATAACTGGGTAAGTCTAAAATAATTTTCAGGATTTAATAATTCATTTGCCGACTTAAACTATTTTTTGTTATTATTAGAAACAGTACACATAAAGTTTAATAGCTATGATTTATAATTATTCAGTCGGAAAAGTCGCATTCACTCTTTTAATATTTGTTTATTATTTTTTATGTTTTGTATTGTAAGGAAAAAATATTTTATCATTCCATGTTCGTTAATTAAAACGAGGTTTTAGGTATCTTATACATTAAAGTTTACATTTACATAAGTGAGAGTTTAGCGTAAACGTACATGTACATGTGCAGTTGTAGTAGATTCATATTCTGTTGACGCAATTTACCTGCATTGATGCAGAGCCCATTAAATTAACAATTATTTTGATTTCTACTTATAAGAAAATTAATTTTATTGAACTAGTGTTTGATAGATCTATCATGTTAAATTTATTAGTTTTGTTAAAGTCGGTTTCTTTGAACCTTTCGTTCGGCCTGTCTTCTACATTCTTCTCTTCATAAGATTTTAATATCTAATTGCGATTTTTGGATACACCGCAGATTGTAAGCTTTAGACGTTAAATACAAATATTTAATTTATTTCGTAAATTTCTTCCGTGAAATAATTTAGTACTTAGTAACTTAGTAGTTAAATTAATTAGGTACAAATGTATTTTTTATTCAAAAATAATAAATCTATATAGAGTTTCATAAATTAATAATACTTCCCATGAGAAATAGTTCAAGCCTGAGATGAGAGTTTCGACATTTACGCAAATAATCGTAAATTCACACCCTTGGGAAGAAAAAAAATACAGTATCCATTTCATAATAATCCATTTAATCATTGTCAAAATAAATATATATATATATATATATATATATATATATATATATATATATATATATAAATAAACACCTTTTGTTAAATTACCACAGTTATCTCAAGTTTTTAGCTCACCTGAGCCGAAGGCTCAAGTGAGCTTTTCTGATCAAAATTTGTCCGTTGTCTGTCGTCGTCGTCGTTGTTGTCGTCGTTGTAAACTTTTCACATTTTCATCTTCTTCTCAAGAACCACTGGGCCAATTTCAACCAAACTTGCCACAAAGTATCCTTAGGTGAAGGGGATTCAAGTTTGTTCAAATAAAGGGCCACGCCCTCTTCCAAGGGGAGATAATTATGAATTAGTGAAAAATTAATGGTATTTTTAAAAAATCTTCTTCTCAAGAACCACTGGGCCAAGAAAGTTGAAACTCATGTGGAAGCATCCTCAGGTAGTATAGATTCAATTTTGTTCAAATCATGACCCCCGGCATTCTAAAGTAGTATTAAATTCAAGCCCCTCCCCCCTTTCAGTAAACTTTTCAGTTCTGATCTGATTCCAATTAGCTCAGGTGAGCGATGTGGCCCCTGGGCCTCTTGTTTTAATTATATTAATTAAATGTAATTAATAATTTAGATTTGAAACTTTGCAAGCATTTAAATTAAAATTTTAGTAACTAAAAAAAAATAATCTTTTCATCTTGTAAGAAAACGTTCCGCATTTTGAAACAATCCGTCAGGTTTTGCGTTTATCCTATCATGAAGATTGTTTATCAGGTCTATCGTGTTTTGCATTTATCGTGTTTTGTGTGTATCGTGTTTTGCGTTTATTGTGTTTTGCATTTATCCTATCGTGCATGTATCCTGTCCTATCGTGCGTGTATCCTATCGTATCATGCGTGTATCCTATCGTATCGTGTATCCTGTAAAGAATAACGATGCGGGTACTGTAATGTATAGAGATACAGACAGAATCATAGCTAACACAGACCTCAGTATAGCTAAAAACAGGTAATGTATAGAGAAAGAGACAGAATCATAGCTAACACAGACCTCAGTATAGCTAAAAACAGGTAATGTATAGATATAGAGACAGAATTATAGCTAACACAGACCTCAGTATAGCTAAAAACAGGTAATGTATAGATATAGAGACAGAATTATAGCTAACACAGACCTCAGTATAGCTAAAAACAGGTAATGTATAGATACAGAGACAGAATTATAGCTAACACAGACCTCAGTATAGCTAAAAACAGGTAATGTATAGAGAAAGAGACAGAATTATAGCTAACACAGACCTCAGTATAGCTAAAAACAGGTAATGTATAGAGAAAGAGACAGAATCATAGCTAACACAGACCTCAGTATAGCTAAAAACAGGTAATGTATAGATATAGAGACAGAATTATAGCTAACACAGACCTCAGTATAGCTAAAAACAGGTAATGTATAGAGAAAGAGACAGAATTATAGCTAACACAGACCTCAGTATAGCTAAAAACAGGTAATGTATAGAGAAAGAGACAGAATCATAGCTAACACAGACCTCAGTATAGCTAAAAACAGGTAATGTATAGATATAGAGACAGAATTATAGCTAACACAGACCTCAGTATAGCTAAAAACAGGTAATGTATAGATATAGAGACAGAATTATAGCTAACACAGACCTCAGTATAGCTAAAAACAGGTAATGTATAGATACAGAGACAGAATTATAGCTAACACAGACCTCAGTATAGCTAAAAACAGGTAATGTATAGAGAAAGAGACAGAATTATAGCTAACACAGACCTCAGTATAGCTAAAAACAGGTAATGTATAGAGAAAGAGACAGAATCATAGCTAACACAGACCTCAGTATAGCTAAAAACAGGTAATGTATAGATATAGAGACAGAATTATAGCTAACACAGACCTCAGTATAGCTAAAAACAGGTAATGTATAGAGAAAGAGACAGAATCATAGCTAACACAGACCTCAGTATAGCTAAAAACAGGTAATGTATAGAGAAAGAGACAGAATCATAGCTAACACAGACCTCAGTATAGCTAAAAACAGGTAATGTATAGAGAAAGAGACAGAATCATAGCTAACACAGACCTCAGTATAGCTAAAAACAGGTAATGTATAGATATAGAGACAGAATTATAGCTAACACAGACCTCAGTATAGCTAAAAACAGGTGATGTTTAGAGACAGAATTATAGCTAACACAGACCTCAGTATAGCTAAAAACAGGTAATGTATAGAGAAAGAGACAGAATTATAGCTAACACAGACCTCAGTATAGCTAAAAACAGGTAATGTATAGAGAAAGAGACAGAATCATAGCTAACACAGACCTCAGTATAGCTAAAAACAGGTAATGTATAGATATAGAGACAGAATTATAGCTAACACAGACCTCAGTATAGCTAAAAACAGGTAATGTATAGATATAGAGACAGAATTATAGCTAACACAGACCTCAGTATAGCTAAAAACAGGTAATGTATAGATACAGAGACAGAATTATAGCTAACACAGACCTCAGTATAGCTAAAAACAGGTAATGTATAGAGATAGAGACAGAATTATAGCTAACACACACCTCAGTATAGCTAAAACAGGTAATGTATAGATATATAAACAGAATTATAGCTAACACAGACCTCAGTATAGCTAAAACAGGTAATGTATAGAGATAGAGACAGAATTATAGCTAACACACACCTCAGTATAGCTAAAACAGGTAATGTATAGATATATAAACAGAATTATAGCTAACACAGACCTCAGTATAGCTAAAACAGGTAATGTATAGAGAAAGAGACAGAATTATAGCTAACACACACCTCAGTATAGCTAAAACAGGTAATGTATAGGGATGTGCGATTTTATCGGTATACCGGTATATCACGATTTTTTGTTGCGTGATACGTATCGTGATACGGAGACCTAAATACCGGTCTTTAGGTACATATTATAAAGTCCAGAAATTATTAATTTATTTGTTCAATCTTTCAAATTACAATTACAGAAAGTATAAAAAAATGTTGTAAAAAGTGAAAAGAACGACATCTTACAGTCCAAACATAATTGATTTTATATACATAAAAATGCCAAGAAAGTAAAATTTTGTTTTTCTAGCATACTTTTTAGCAAAATAATGACTTTTCATATAAAATCATTGTAAAAACTGCTTTTGAAAATATCATGATATTATCGTGATATTGTGGGAAAAAATCGTGATATATCGCGATACGAAATTTTTGGCGATACCCATCCCTGGTAATGTATAGCGATAGAGACAGAACTATAGCTAACACAGACCTCAGTATAGCTAAAAACAGGTAATGTATAGAGATAGAGACAGAATTATAGCTAACACAGACCTCAGTATAGCTAAGAACAGGAGAGATACAGACAGAATCATAGCTAACACAGACCTCAGTATAGCTAAGAACAGGTAATGTATAGGGATATAAACAGTTTTAAAGCTCATGAAAGACCTCAGAAAAGCATAAACATGAAAATGATGTATAGGTATAGAGATAGAGACCAGCCTGTGTCACCAACAAACGTTAGAAAATATAGATGTGTAAGGACTTTTTTTGTTAATTTACAGAACCTGCATAGCCTATGATGAAGGAATGAGGGCCCATTGTTCAACAGCATCTTACTAGTAAGCTCTTTGTTTATACTACTTTTAAAATATTTGGATCACAGTATCTTTTACAGCCATTTGACCTGATCACATATCTTTATTAGGGCCCCGCAAGGATTTGCGGGTGCCCTATAGTAATCACTCTGACTGTCTGTCTGTCTGTCCGTCTGTCTGTCCGTCTGTCATTCTTCCGTCCACAAATTTCCTGTTTTTTCTTAATAACTTTTTTTATGGTAGCCCAATTAAGTTCAAATTTGGTATGGTAGTTCAGTAGGCAAAAAGACATATTTTGATGCTAAGTTTGTCTCTCTATGTCCTCTGGTTTGGAGCTAGGGTGGTGGGGTAGATTCCTTAACTATGCATAAGAATGAATGGGCAACTTTTTTTATGGTTGCCCAATCAAGTAGAAATTTGGTATGGTAGTTCAGTAGGCAGAAATACACACTTTGATGCTAAGTTTGGTTCTCTATGTCCCCTGGTTTGGAGCTGGGGTGGTGGGGTAGATTCCCTAACTTTGTATATAAGAATGCATTGGCAAAGAGAGATAACTGCTGAAGATGTTCCCATTCAGTAAACTGAATGCTGCTATGAGTCCCTCGGGATTAATTAGCTTTCCTCCTGAAGAAAATCCAGAGCATTATCTTTATCTGTCACATTGAGATGAATTACCACCTCTGTCTGCAAATGAAGTTTGTTTTGAAGTTAAGTTAATTTGGAATGCTATGAACACTCTGAAATGTGGATTTGAATATAAAATTTTATAATTTATTTTTTTTTTGTTTTATATTTATGATTTCATTGAATTCTAAAAACAAGAAAAAGATTAAAGAAGATTTTTTTTATTTACTTTTTTTCACTTTATGTTAATTCAAGAATATTATTAATTTTTTCACTTTATGTTAATTCAAGAATATTATTAATTTTTAAGGTAGTTGTATAAAAACCCCATTCTATCATTAATACTGAAAAAGTTCTTATTATAACTTTAGAAGAAAATGATGAGAGAGGTACAATTAATCCCTTGGGATTAATTATCTAGCCTGCCGCAGAAAATTTAGTAGGCTTTTCTGTATCTGTCACTTTAAAATTAATGAAAACATTTGTCTGCAACTGCTGTTTGTTTGAAGTTAAGGTCAAGCCTTCATGTAATATTTGCATCTTCATTGAAGGCTGGCATTTTATATAACACAAGTTTCATAATTGTTTAAATATATATTTAATGTTAAGTTGTTCTTTACTGCCTAATGTAAATACGAGGGTATTATTTTCAGGTTTTTGAATATTCAGGAATTATCTTGAAATTTTAAGAATACAGTTGCTGTTGCTTATTTTACATACATTTTCTAATCATTCTGTAAGCTGCACCCTTTTAATTCTACCCCATGGCGGGGCCCTTGCTGACTGGTCAGTTTTCTAGTGATGTCTAAGAATCATTTGTAGTGCTCATCTTGCTGTCTGTGTGCTTCTATTAGGCCCTGAAAGAATTTGCTAAATCTCTTTAAAAATCATCTTCTATTATAATCTCACTTCATTAGAGAAGTTAAATCTTGCAATCATTGAGTTAAAGAATAATCCTATGATTTCCATTTTTGTAGAGCTTTAATGATCTCACCTCATTGGAGAAGATTAATCTTGCACTTCAGGGACAAATACGAATACAAATGTTTTTCTCCTTTGTTGACTATATACACACTGTGCCTTGTACTAAAGAATGCTTATAATAAATAATGAACCTTTTTTACTTTTCTTTTAGCCATCCCGAATCTCCTGACAGAATAACACGAATATTTGACAAACACACAGAGTGGGGGCTGACTCAGAGATGTACTAGGGTAGAGGTGAGTACTGAGTCCTATACACAGAGTGGGGGCTGACTCAGAGATGTACTAGTGTAGAGGTGAGTACTGAGTCCTATACACAGAGTGGGGGCTGACTCAGAGATGTACTAGTGTAGAGGTGAGTACTGAGTCCTATACACAGAGTGGGGGCTGACTCAGAGATGTACTAGTGTAGAGGTGAGTACTGAGTCCTATACACAGAGTGGGGGCTGACTCAGAGATGTACTAGGGTAGAGGTGAGTACTGAGTCCTATACACAGAGTGGGGACTCACGCAGAGATGTACTAGGCTAGAGGTGAGTACTGAGTCCTATACACAGAGTGGGGACTCACGCAGAGATATACTAGGGTAGAGGTGAGTACTGAGTTCTATACACAGAGTGGGGACTCACGCAGAGATATACTAGGGTAGAGGTGAGTACTGAGTTCTATACACAGAGTGGGGGGCTGACTCAGAGATGTACTAGTGTAGAGGTGAGTACTGAGTCCTATACACAGAGTGGGGGCTGACTCAGAGATGTACTAGTGTAGAGGTGAGTACTGAGTCCTATACACAGAGTGGGGGCTGACTCAGAGATGTACTAGGGTAGAGGTGAGTACTGAGTCCTATACACAGAGTGGGGACTCACGCAGAGATATACTAGGGTAGAGGTGAGTACTGAGTTCTATACACAGAGTGGGGACTCACGCAGAGATATACTAGGGTAGAGGTGAGTACTGAGTTCTATACACAGAGTGGGGGGCTGACTCAGAGATGTACTAGTGTAGAGGTGAGTACTGAGTCCTATACACAGAGTGGGGGCTGACTCAGAGATGTACTAGTGTAGAGGTGAGTACTGAGTCCTATACACAGAGTGGGGGCTGACTCAGAGATGTACTAGGGTAGAGGTGAGTACTGAGTCCTATACACAGAGTGGGGGCTGACTCAGAGATGTACTAGGGTAGAGGTGAGTACCGAGTCCTATACACAGAGTGGGGGCTGACTCAGAGATGTACTAGTGTAGAGGTGAGTACTGAGTCCTATACACAGAGTGGGGGCTGAGTCAGAGATATACTAGGGTAGAGGTGAGTACTGAGTTCTATACACAGAGTGGGGACTCACGCAGAGATGTACTAGGCTAGAGGTGAGTACTGAGTTCTATACACAGAGTGGGGGCTGACTCAGAGATGCACTAGGGTAGAGGTGAGTACTGAGTCCTATACACAGAGTGGGGGCTGACTCAGAGATGTACTAGGGTAGAGGTGAGTACCGAGTCCTATACACAGAGTGGGGGCTGACTCAGAGATGTACTAGGGTAGAGGTGAGTACAGTCCTTTACCCCACCTCTGTCGATTTTTCCGTGAAATCCTGGCTTACGATTGGTTGAAGTCTGTCACGTGAAGGCGGTGGATTACTTATACCCGGTCAGTTGTAAATCCATACCCGGTCAGTTGTAAATCAATACCCGGTCGATGCATTACGTCACAAACACAAACGTGACGTCATAATAGGCACAGTATAAGCGTGATGAAGCATTTAGCAGAGAAAACCATTTATAAACTACAGATAAAACGTAAATGTTTCATCGGTGGGGTAAATTCGTTACATAGTCTTTTAGTGACAGGGTATGGGATGATACCTGGTTAGTAAATTTCATACCTGACTCGGCTCCGCCTCGCCAGGTATGAAATTTACTAACCAGGTTTCATCCCATACCCTGTCACTAAAAGACTATGTAACTAATAATACCCAGAGTGGGGGGCTGACTCAGTGATGTACTAGGGTAGAGGTGAGTACTGAGTCCTATACACAGAGTGGGGGCTGACTCAGAGATGTACTAGTGTAGAGGTGAGTACTGAGTCCTATACACAGAGTGGGGGCTGAGTCAGAGATGTACTAGTATAGAGGTGAGTACTGAGTCCTATAAACAGAGTGGGGGCTCACTCAGAGATGTACTAGAGTAGAAGTGAGTACTGAGTCCTATACACAGAGTGGGGACTGACTCAGAGATGTACTATGGTAGTGGTGAGTACTGAGTCCTATACTCAGTGTGGGGACTCACTCAGAGATGTACTAGGGTAGAGGTGAGTACTGAGTCCTATACACAGAGTGGGGGCTCACTCAGAGATGCACTAGGGTAGAGGTGAGTACTGAGTCCTATACTCAGAGTGGGGGCTCACTCAGAGATGTACTAGGGTAGAAGTGAGTACTGAGTCCTATACACAAAGTGGGGACTCACTCAGAGATGTACTAGGGTAGAAGTGAGTACTGAGTCCTATACACAGAGCAGGGACTGAAACAGAGATGTACTAGGGTAGAGGTGAGTACTGAGTCCTATACACAGAGGGGGGGGGGGGGGGCTCACTACCATTTATTAACATAATACATGTATTTCAATACAGTTGAACTTTGGTATGTTGAACACTGATATCTCAATTACATCTACCATGGATTTGAAGTTCCTTCCACCTATTTCTTTTGGTATTCTACCCTTGATTATTCAAAATCTTGGATATCTAAAAGTTTTTCTCAGTCTAAATGAGTTCAGTATAACAGGGTTTGACTATATATAAATAATCAAGGATTAGAATGTAGTTTGACTCATGGACATACTGCTAAATGCTGGGAAACTCAGTAACACAATTTCAATATCTGTTCCAGACACGGATGGCAACAGAAGCAGAACTGACACTCATCCACAGGTTTGTTTTGAATATCAGGATTCTTAAAAAGTAAAGATGTCTGTCACATTCTTCAATTGATTAATTAAAATTTTATAATTTCAGTTCAGCTCATGTTGAAGAGATAAAGAGTTTTGAAGATAAAAATCCATTTGAGTTGAAAAGATTGGAGTCAAATTACCAGTCAATCTATCTCTGCAAAGTAATTTTATTTATTTACCTCATATCATATAAAATAGAATTTAATAGTAAATGTAACTGGAATATTATATCAAACTTTCGGAAAGCAATGTATTTGTAAGATACTGTTCAGGGGAAAGTAAACTATGGTCAATGTGTTAATCGTACAGTATTCACACTTTAGATAAAGTAGTGAATTTAGTTTAAAAGAACTGAACTAATTTCAAGATAAATGATTGTTGAAGTCTAGCATGAATGCAGCAAAACTCGTTTAGTACGAACACGGATATTGTGAATTTATGGTTATAGCGAAGTCATCTTGAATCCCCAGCTAATAAAATTTAATGACTTTTCTATATGGTTATAACAAATTACGGATATAGCAAAGTAATTTCACAGGTCCCAGTGACTTCATTATGACCGAGTTTTACTGTATTTGTTTCTGTGAGCAAATTAAAAAAAAATTGTGGTTAGTAGCTAGAAGAAAAAAAAATTACAGGTAATTGAAATTAGTCATAAGCCAATTCAAACCCTCTACAGAAATGACTTTTCACAGGGAAAATTGAAACCTTTTATGTTTATGTAATGGTTTTAAACCTGAGTTTTTATAGTTGTTTATAGTGTTTTATATAACAATGCTGTACTGTTGTAGGACTCTTACTTTTGTGCGCGGATGGCTGCTGGATTTGTGTTGGATGTGGTGGATAATGTGATGACAGGACAGGTGAGGGTATTGAGATCCTGATCATGGTCTGGGAAATCACTCATTTTCAGAAGGAGGGGGGATGGTGGTAATTTTTGTTGTTTTCAAGGTGTGGAGAAACCCGCGAAATGTAAATGTCATATACAAAACTACCCAATAATTCTTCATCTAATGAAAATACCCCCCCACCCCTGAAAATTAGTGATTTCACAGTCAAATAAATATAGGAATTATGTTGCACTACATAAACTATGTGAAAATTTATATGGTATGAAATGATAACTTAATAATTCCGTGTTTTGGAATTACAGAGTCAAAATGGGGTTGCAATAGTGAGGTAAGATTCTAGATTCAAATTTTATTGAAATTGTGGAATGAAAATGTTAGTCTCACTTTGGTTTGAATTGTATTCTTGATTGATCAGAACAAAGGTGGGTTTTCTTTGGTATGGCATTGATACTGGATCGGAGCAGTTGAATTTGTTTTATTTTTAGACCTCCTGGACATCACGCTGAGTGCTCCCGAGCCATGGGTTTCTGTTTCTTTAATAATGTAGGCATTGCAGCCAAGTATGCTCAAAGCAAGTATAATGTCAAAAAGTAAGTTTGGCCATGTAATATGTCTAATAATAGACTATTAGATATAATTGTTTGAAGTCAAAATATAATGTTGAGATTATAAAAAAAATCTATGATTGTTTGTTACTTCAAATAAAAACTGTAGTTGTAATTAAGGTATGTGTAATTCTTCTTTTCTTAAAAGTGAGGTGAATCTAAGCCCTAAATAAAAAAAACCCAATTGATGTTTCAGAGTTTTAATTGTTGACTGGGATGTACATCATGGTAATGGTACACAACATCAGTTTTATGAGGACCCAAGGTATTTTCTATCCCTTGTATATGTATATTTCTGACTTGGAAGCATCGTAAAATATAATATGACCTGTATATTGAACATGAAGGTCAGTTCTGAAGTAAAAAATTTTCACGAATCTTTTGGAAAACAAATTGAACATTCTGGTATAAAAGTAAAGTTATAATTCATGAGGGAGCCTGTCTTCATTTAAATTTGATGTTTGATTTCATTTTAATTTTAAATTTTCTATAATTCCTCTTTAGTGTCCTTTTTATAAGTCTTCATCGTTATGACCGGGGTTCCTTCTATCCCTGCACAACTGAGGGGTGCCACACCAAAGTGGGAGCAGGGGAGGGGACAGGCTTCAATGTCAACATCCCATGGAACAATGTAAATCACTGTTACAGCTATAACTTTTCTTAATTTAGGGAATAACTAATCTTCTAATTTGGTATTTGCAACCGTTAATGCTGATTTAACAGTCACAAACTGAGTTTTACCGGTGACACGTAAGCGGAGCCGGTAAAACTGATGTTTGCGACTGTTAAATCAGCATTAACAGTCACAAATACCAAAATGGAAGATAGTTACTGTATAGGGGATTAATTTCACGGGTTGTAATTTTCACGGTTTTCTCTCATCGGACACGATCGTGGTTTCTTGAATTCGCGGAATTCTTATGTTATAGAAGTTGCCTCCCTTGTCTATATCCGTTTAATCCATACCATAGCTACATGTAAACGACATTCATCATTGTTATGTCTTTATTTCACGAACAATAGGGTAGGTTAATATAACATAGTTAGACTTAATAAATAATTGACGATTAATTAAAACAGGTGCAGTTATCAAAAGTCCTTGACTATAAACGTCAAATGACTTTTTCTGTATATGCTATTACAATGAGTGCATGTACACCCCAAGATCTTCAAAACAACACGACGAAAAACCACTGGACGGTAATAAATGTGTTAATGTATAGGTCGACATGAAATAATATCCTTCCAAATCTTCAGTAAGTTTGATAGTTATTTGAATGATTTTTTTAAAATCAAAATGTCGATAAAAACTATAATATGCATGATAGTGCAGGTAATGCACACACCATGCGTGGTAACATTAGTTACGCACGGGTAATCAAAACTCATGGCCCATGTGTTTTGACTGATGAAACATGAAGCGTTAGCTATTTAGAAGCCTTTTAACTAATACATGTTATTATCTGTTGACTTAAATTAATGTAAAGCGTGCTAATTAAAATAATTGAATGACAAGTACTACTCGTAATTACTTAAATGACCATGTACTGTGGTACATGTATTTAAACCTATCGTAGTCTATTCTCAGATTTCCAAATAAAACATGGAGATTATTGAAAATATTATTCACTGTTTCTTGAATTCACGGATTTATTATCACCGTGAATATAGCGAATATTAACACCGCGAGTTATTTTCCCCCTATACAGTATTCCCATTCTAATGCAATCTATGCATTCTGTTTATTGTTTACGTCTTATTTTAAATTTTATGACATGAAACATGTCACGGAGCATTGTGTTTTTGTGTCACTCTATTATGACGTCACAAAGCTTTCACTCTCGTTTATGCTTGTTTTACTGCTTCAAACATCAGTGCATTAGCCAACCAAAACGTGTTTTACAAAACAATTGCATTACAATACTGTATACAGGGCTATTTTTGCCCCATGTTATTTTCGCCCTTTCACACTTGCAGACAATTTTACCCCTTTAAATTCAGTCATAGTTTTATTTTTTATAAAATTATACTGTATTCTTTGAATTCGTCCTATATTAAAATTGCCCAATTGAGGGTTGGTGAGAGGGGCGGAATTAAAATGGGGCAAAAATGTCCCTGTATACAGTAAATTAGAGAAAATTTAATCAAGAAATTCATTTAATTTGTTTCTGAAAATATTATGATATTACTGAATTCAATTTATTGTATAATGTGGACAAAGTGATTAAAATGAAAAAGAATAATGATCTGACTATTGTATATCACAGGGACCTATGGGGGATTCTGAGTATATTGCGGCCTTCCAACAAGTGGTCATGCCGATAGCTTATGAGGTAGGGATCTACTTAGGATCAATGCCAGAAATTATTGTACTGGTAGAAGTCTTTATATGTCCTTTAAAATACATGACTGTATACAAACATGAGAGAAAAATATTTCATTATATTATATTGACAACATATCATATCCCTTTCCTTTATTCAGTTTTATTAATATATCTTGTAATCTATACTTGTATATAAGGTCTTTTACAGTGATACTTTTCTTGCAGTTTGGTCCGGAGCTGGTTCTGGTTTCGGCTGGATTTGATGCCGCTATGGGAGATCCTCTGGTACTACTTTTCTCTTAATATACCCCAGCTTCCTTTTGAAGAAAGGAGTTAGGGGTTATTTCACATGGCAGGAGCCATTCTTGTTATCATAACTGCAACCAAAGATGACAGTTGATGTATTCACAAATTAAAGAAAATAGAACTAAATTATAAATTTCTTTTGATGTTTGATGCCATAAAGTTTTTCAGGCTTTTGATTTTAAGTCTGTCAGGAATTTTAAATAGGGTAAGACCTTGACTACTCCAGTTAAAGACTTAATATTTGATCCAACAGAATGTCAAATAGAAAGCCTCTTGCCAGGTCAAGGTAATAGTCTAGTTTAAAGGTCCTCTTTGACTTTCACTGTTTTGGCAGTGCACAAACAGGTCTTTTTATTCTGGAGTCATGTGTTAAAATATTCCATATATGCTTGTATTATATAAGTCCTTGTTGTTTGAAAAAAATGTGTAAATTAGAATGAAAAAAGCTCTTCGTTTTTCATTATGATCGAGATACAAACATTATAGGGATGTTACTCACTAACACCGGCTGGATATGGTCACATGACCCACATGCTCTCATCACTGGCCAATGGAAAAGTAGTCCTTGTGTTGGAAGTGAGTACATTTTAAAACTGTACATGTATATTTAAATAGTTGATAAACTTGATGAACAGCAGTATGAAGCTGGAGAATTATACTTTGATATATCATAATGCAGTTGTACTTTGGTATTTCAAACACATATCTTAAATATCATAAACATGTCAAAATGATTTGCAAAACCGAACCACTTATTCTTTATGAATTTTATCCTTGATATCTGGAATCCTCAGATATTTTTATTATTACCCATTGAGTTCAAGATAACAAGGCATGACTGCACATATGTATCTTTCAATTTCAGGATTGTGTGTTTGCTTTGTGTGTGTACTTTAAGATCTTGTTTTAGCTTTGTAAGATAAATCAAATGGAATAAATATTTTTTGGCTACTGCTTTTACATATTTATAAATTAACCATATTTTGTAGGGAGGGTATCACCTGGCAGCCATATCTAATTCCATGGCCATGTGTACATCTATCTTACTGGGAGATGGCTGCCCACACCTCCCCTATGTCCAGACTAAGGACAGGTAAAATATATCTGATCACCTGTACATAAAGACAGGTAAAATATGTCTCATAACATCTGTATGTAAGGACAGCTAAGATACTGTAGAAGTGGGAAATATTATGGTGTATTTAATATCATTATGTTCACGATTTAAGAATTTTCTGTGAACTTTAAACCATCAAGATTATTTTTTCACTTCATTTCTACCTAAAAAGAGGAATAGCATCTGAATATTTTAAACAATTCTCAGTGAAATTAAAACCGTCGGAAAGGTAACTTTTAACAAACCGTGAAATTTTAGACACGTGAAATTAAAGACGTCTACAGTACATCTTATTATATGTATATAAAGACAGTAAGATATTTCTACCAGTATGTAAAGACAGATAAGATAAATTTCACCACTTGACAGAGACAGGTTAGATCACCTGTACATAAAGACAGGTAAGATATTTCACAAATCCAATACTTTTGAAAAATTTCATTTTGGAGCATCAGTCCCACAATATAGGTAATACCTTTCTAATCACCTGTTCTTACAGGAAAATAAGTCACTAATCTCCTAAATTTTCTTATCCTTATTATACCCCCCGCAAACGAAGTTTGGGGGGGTATATAGGAATCACCTTGTCAGTCTAGCTGTCTGTCTGTCCGGTGTCCGGTCCATATCTTTCTTACGGAGGGACATTAGAATCTACTACTCCACACAAAGATTGCCCATGACCTAAGGGTGTGTCATGAGCTTGACCCAAGGTCATTTGGGGAAGTTCAAGGTCACTGGAAGAAAAACTTCTTTATTCATGTCCAGTCCATATCTTTCTTATGGATAAACTTGGTAGGTTCTCATTTCACACAAAGATTGCCCATGACCCAAGGATGTGTCATGACCTTGACCCAAGGTCATTCGGGGAAGTTCAAGGTCACTGGAATAAAAATTTCATAATCATGTCCGGTCTACATCTTTTTAGCTCACCTGAGCCGAAGGCTCAAGTGAGCTTTTCTGATCACATTTTGTCCGTCGTCCGTCCGTCAGTCTGTCTGTCTAGCTGTCTAGCTGTTCGTCCGTCTGTAAACTTTTCACATTTTCGACTTCTTCTCAAGAACCACTAGGCCAATTTTGACCAAAATTGGTACAAAACATCCTTGGGTGAAGGGAAATTTAAATTGTGAAAATGAAGGGCCAAGTCCCCTCACAAGGGGAGATAATCAAGAAAAGACAAAAATAGGGTGGGGTCATTAAAAAATCTTCTTCTCAAGAACCACTGGGCCAGAAAAGCTGAAACTTATGTGGAAGCATCCTGAGGTAGTGTAGATTCTAAAATGTCAAAATCATGACCCCCAGGGATATGGCGGGGCCACAATGGGGAATCAAAGTTTTACATAGAAATATATAGGAAAAATCTTTAAAAATCTTCTTCTCAAGAACCATTGGGCCAGAAAAGCTGAAACTTTTGTGGAAGCATCCTTAGGTAGTGCAGATTCTAAATTGTTAAAATCATGACCCCCGGGGGTAGGGCGGAGCCACAATGGGGAATCAAAGTTTTACATAGCAATATATAGGAAAAATCTTTAAAAATCTTCTTCTCAAGAACCACTGGGCCAGAAAAGCTGAAACTTATGTGGAAGCATCCTTAGGTAGTGCAGATTCTAAATTGTTAAAATCATGACCCCAGGGGACAGGGCGGGGCCACAATGGGGAATCAAAGTTTTACATAGAAATATATAGGAAAAATCTTTAAAAATCTTCTACTCAAGAACCAATGAACCAGAAGAGCTGAAACTTATGTGGAAGCATCCTGGGGAAGTGTAGATTCTAAATTGTTCAAATCATGATCCCCGGGGGTTGGGCGGGGCCACAATGGGAAATCAAAGATTTACGTAGAAATATATAGGAGAAATCTTCTTCTCAAGAACCATTGGGCCAGAAAAGCAGAAAATTCTGTGGAAGCATCCTGGGATAGTGTAGATTCTAAATTGTTCTAATCATGACCCCCAGGGGTAGGACGGGGCCACAATGGGGAATCAAGTTTTACAATGTTGAATCAAAGCATCCTATGGTAGTGTAGATTTCGAATTGTTTAAATTATGATCAGTTGGGTAGGGTGGGGTCACAATATGTATTACAAGGGGGAAATCTGGTAAAGAACAGAATGTTCAAAGCTTCTCAGGTGAGCGATGTGGCCCATGGGCCTCTTGTTTATGGATAAACTTGGTAGGTTCTCATTTCATGCAAAGATTGCCCAAGACCCAAAGGTGTGTCATGACCTTGACCCAAGGTCACTTGAGGAAGTTCAAGGTCACTGGAAGAAAAAGTTCATAATTCTTTTCCGGTCCATATCTTTCTTATGGATAAACTTGGTAGGTTCTCAATTTCACGCAAAGATTGCCCATGACCCAAGGATGTGTCGTGATCATGACCCAAGGTCATTTGATGAAGTTCAAGGTCACTGGAAGAAAAATTTCATAATTCGTGTCCAGTCTACATCTTTTTTATGGATAAACTTGGTAGGTTCTCATTTCACACAAAGATTGCCCATGACCCAAGGGTATGGGTCAAGGTCATTTGGGGAATTTCAAGGTCACTGGAAGAAAAATTTCATAATTCATGTGTGATACATATCTTTATTATAGAAAAACTTACTTCTGAAAAAACCCAGCGGGGGTATTTTGTCCCGTTTGGACAGTTCTAGTTATGCTTATAGTCTTAAACAAGGAAATAGTTTCAACTGCTCCTCTAAAAAAGTTCCCTAAAATTGAAACAGTCAATTTGGTTTTAAAGGAGGAATTTATTAGGAATATCAATTATTTCACTATGCTATGAGGCCTTTAAAGTGTCAAATATTGTGTTTAAGAGTTTTATTTCCTTTATAGTCCAACATACTATGTTCATTATTTGTGTTAAAGATGCATGTTTGATGTGGTTAAAACATATATGTGCATGTTGTTAAAACATGCATAAAATTCAATTTCTGTCATTATTGTTTTCTGCAATAAATACTGAATAATTGATTTTTAAGTTATATAACTTTTTTCAGTGCTGTGAAATGTATACAAGATGTTTTAGATGTACAGAAGCAGTATTGGAAGTCATTGAAATTCAGAGGT
>NW_026922667.1:0-19959 GCF_032062105.1 Saccostrea cuccullata
CAATATGAAACTATTGTAATTTTAATTTACAGATTGAATTAGTGAAATGCAAATGCTTGATCAAGAAAATTAATGTTCTTGTCATGCATAATCTGTATCTCTTTTTTATTAATTAGAAAATGAGATATTAATTAAAATCAAACCTCTTTTAAAAAGGTAACTTGAATAATTGAATACCTGTCCCAATAATGTTACAAATATTAGGCCTAAAAAGCAAGGATTTTATTTTTCATAATTTCTTGAATGAATGCATTTTTATTTTTTGGCAATGTTGAGATATTAGTCACATCCTGATATCCTTGTACCGTTTATTCATCGTTTTTAAATCCGTAGTCAGTAGACCATTCATAACTTTCAGTAAAATGAATAGTTAAATAATTACCTGATGAAAATACTATCAACAATCAAACTATCAACATCATCATTCGACATGGTCAAATGCACCGTGACTTTTCTTCCCTGTTCGGACTGCATATAGCATAATACTTTACAGGATACTCTCAGGTCTTTTCTTTTTTCTTTCCCATTCTCACATAAAATTTTAGTGTAGTGGTGAAGCGAGAAACACACAACAGCACAATGCGTCAATGACCTTCTTCTGATCGGAATGGCCGTGCACCTTGCCACGTTCCGTATCGAAAATAAACAAGTCCTCCTTTACTGGTTCATCCACATACATCACGCTAATCTCAAAGGCTTCTAAGATTCCTATGCTTTGATTTGTTATATGACTTTCTCCTGAAAACGTCCTTTGTTTTTAGTCCTAAGGCTAACAATATTAAGTGACAACAAACATCAAGTATGACAGAGGAAATTCGTTACCGAGATGCTTAGCATCGCTGGTTAAAACTCGCCTGTTTCAAACGCTTTGGTGATTCGCAAGAGTTATCTCCCTGTTCACGCAAACCTTACCTTAAAGAATTAATGATTAACCTTTCTGAGTTTATATATACTTTTAGATCTACATAAAATGAGCGCAATTGTAATTTTTTTTAAAACTTTATACCGGAAATTCTATTTCGTAAGAATTTCAAGAATGAGGATCATTTACAGGCCTCGTTTATGCCGCTATAGTGAAAATGTGACAAAACATGTTTTTCTTCATCTTTAGTCATGTAATTAATAGTTTACCAGTTTTCAAACAAATAAACTGATGTCCTGATTTAATTATATAGATTCCTGAAGAAATTTTTTTTTTTAATTTCACCTTGATTCCAAAATCCACATTTTTTCTTGGTAAAAGCTTGCAACAACTCCTTAATTATTTCGAAAATATGTTATATGTTCTTAATGGGCTTCCCTATGAATCATACCTTAAAAATAGGATAGGAGATCTAGTTTTGAATATCTGGAACACAAATTTTCATACTGAATATTGGTCCATTGTTTATGCGCTGAATTGACAACGGATGTTTTTTTCCATTGCTACCTGTTCATGACAGGCACTACACGGCGGGTGTGACCAATCGGCAGGGGATGTTCACTCCTCCTTGGCACCTGGTCCCACCTCTGATGTTTCGGGGGTCCGTGTTTGCTCTGCTTTTATTTTGTATTGTTTTGTGGACTTTGAGATTGAATATTGTTCGTAGTTTCCATATCCTTCTTATACAAAGGAAATAATTTAAATACTACATGTAGAAAACTATGATATCTTAAAGAGGACAGCGATTACAGAGACTTGAGGTTTTTGTTACTTAAAGAATCGGCTGAAATATAAGAAATTGGATGCCCTGGAAGTTTAACAATATAAAACACGTACGAATTTCAATGTAAATCAAATTGATAGAAAATGTTGACACTTTCCTATTTTGTTGGAAAAATCAAAGCTCCATGTTCCCCTTTGGTGTAAGTTATCAGAAAATTATGAATATACAATAGCTATAAATTATTCTCAGAGAGAATGGGGAGTGTTACAAGCTAGGAAGAAAATATTGTAAATACACTGTCTTTAATCTTTTTAAAATGAATAGTTTACACTGTAGGATTGATAAAAAAGAGAATGCTAATTATGTTTCTCATACTAGG
This sequence comes from Saccostrea cuccullata, assembly GCF_032062105.1. NCBI lineage: Eukaryota > Metazoa > Mollusca > Bivalvia > Ostreida > Ostreidae > Saccostrea > Saccostrea cuccullata. Next base: position 2,026 of record NW_026922667.1, read on the forward strand.
CCTGGAAAAATTGTTTTCACTCATGATTAGTTTCAGTCTTATTATTTTAAACTAATTAGAGTAACGGTTTATTGATTTTTAATATAATGTCTTACTACTGTAATTATTAAGCAGTATCTAAAATTGAAATTATGGACAAAAAAAGTCTGTAAATACCAGTCCAGTACCCATCCCTGGAGTCCATTACTAGAGTGGTTTTCAGGGATCTATTGTCATTGACGCAGCTTTGTTGTGCCTCGAACCAATTTAATGAATTTGTTGACATGCTACCTTTGTTACTTCCTCATAAAAATAATGACTCTATTCAGTACTTAAAATGGGTTTAAAACGTCGAAGAGAAATTCATGAAATATGATGATATCGAACTGTATTCACGCTTAATTATTTCAGAAATAAATTCCTGTAATGGTGCTTTATAACTTTTGCTTGGTCAAATATGGTGTTTCGGGGCATAATTTGTAGATAAGCAAGATGAAAAATCATATTTTACACTGTCATTCCAATGAAAAATTAAGAAAACCGATCAGAAATGTGGGAGGAATTTTTTCCATATCAGGCAAAGAAAATGAATCCAGATTACCTACAGTCTTTCAGATAACGGTACTATGTATGTTCTTGCCCTCTTCTTTAAAAAAAAATGTCAAATTTAATATAGGTATCAGGACTACTTGTCATGTGATTTCAAACTGAATTCCATGAAAATCCGTTTTTTCATAATTCTATTAAAGCCGCAGAGTAGGGAAAAAGAAAGTTTAAACTGATTATGATGTCATAATTGATCTAACACCAAAATGCTGTCTAAAGCAAATTACTAGATCTTTGTCTTAAAGGGTCCCTCGGGACAAAAAAAAAATGTGTGCTCTTCTGAGCACACAAAATATCCAAAGACATCAACGTTGGAATCAGTATCGAGGGAATAATAAGCATCACATACGTTGTAATGATGATTTTTTTTTGGGATGGGGGTGCTTTAAAGCAATGTTTTTTTTCAGGAATTTAAAAATAGGTAGACTAGGAATGACAAGTGCTCCTTGGGTACTGAGAATTTTTTTCGCATACAATTTATTAAATAAAAAATGTTATTTTACAATGTGAAAATTACAAAATAACAAAAATGATAATAATAATAAACAAAAAATTACACAGATAGAATAAATTAAATAGTTTAACCTATTGATTTTCAATAATTATAATTTACAGACTCGAAAGTCCACGAGCATTAATTCAGCTTATTACTGTTTCTTTTGCATGTGGTGATTGTAGTCTTGCAACTTGTCTGCTGTTATTGAAAAAGGAGCCTGATTTTATTTAACACTGCTTATTCTGTGTACATTTTTATTATACACTGTTAAACAATTTATAAAACTGGAAATAATCCAGCCTTCTACCTTGAACCCGTATATTGTGAGACGGGGGCATCTTAAAGAAAGAATAATCAATGTAAAAACTGTAAAATAATAGGTATATTTTGTATTCCTCCCATAATGTCCCTGTGTTGCTATATATTGTTTTACGGTAATGTGTAAAGAGGAATAACTCGTCCTATCAAATGTTGTTCAGAAGCTTCTATATGTAAAGTCATAGGTAAACATATAATGGCAATGTCCATGTTTTGCTACGGGAAAATACGTGTCGAATAAAAAACTAAAATAGGAGGTCACAATTGGAATCTGTAATAAAGATTCTGTGAAAGTTTAATTAAATTTCACTCAGTAGTGTAAGAGGAGTTGCGGATAATAGATAAAGCGTAACAGACGGACGGACGGAAATCCCGTTTACTATATACTGTCCCACTTTTCAAGCGGGGGGTATAAATATGACTGTTAAAACACTCCCTCCCAGCCATTCAAATAAAACGTGCAAGACTGCCCTAAACAACAATTGCAGCTTAATTTCTAAGATACAGTAGGTTCATTGATATCGAGATCTGAGCAAAAGAATTATCATTAGCATTTTTAAATGCCCGTTTTTCAGATGATTAGGTCGAATTTTTATTTAACTTAGAGCAGTGTAGCCAGCCTTGGGTACAAGGACTTTCCTTAATGCATATGATACGCAAGACCCTGTTGAGGCGTAATGTAGTGAAATTTCGCATCAGCAACTCTTTAAAGGGTCAAATGAATAAATAGGAAAAAAATCAATCTGCTTAGAAACAACAAAAGCATTTGTTGTATGGAAGCATCATCAGGTAGTTGGTAGTTTAAAATTCCAGCCCCCCCCTTAAACTTCTCAATACTGAAATGATTTCTGCTTTATATCCCAGTCAATGTGCTTAGGTGAGCGATGTGACCCATGAGCTTATTGGTTTTTTTTTTTTTTTTTTTTTTTTTTTTTGATACAGTTTTTAGCTGCATCCTATTATTTTTAGCATATCAGTCCTAGCAGATTGCATATATTTAAAGTCATTCAAGTAGGTCGATTTCAAGTACGTATACTTCTGATATTTCTTTCCTTTCTTAAAAGAATGCTGAAGAAAGAATTGATATACGGCCCAAATCATAGATCTCTTCAATTCTTAAATGGTGCTGATTTTTTTTTACTTAAAACTAAATTTTAAATCTCATATTTTGAAATTAAGTTTTCTTAATTGGTTTGAAAGTGCAGTTAGGAGAAAACTCAGGATGACAGAAGATGGAAAGTAATAGATATCTACACAAACCTCAAAACTCACTGGCATCAAAAGAATCAGAGCAGGAAGGGGGGAGAAAAGAAGAGGGAAAACCAGATGGAAGAAGAAAAGAAAGAGACAAAGATCAAGAAGAGAAAAGGAAAGAGAAGGAAAAAAGGTAAGGTAAAAGAAGAAAAGAACAGACTCATGTACAAAAAGTTTTTCCAGGTGAACACAGGTAAACAAAAAAATTTTCTTGTTAACATATAAAAAAAATTGATTTTGGAAAATTTTCAACATAGATAACTTTATGAAAAACATTGTACACAACAGATAATTTATTTGGAATACTAGATTTAAAAAATATTAAGTTTTGCACTAAAAATAAAAGCACAGGTAAACAATTATCACATTGCATCATGGCATCTCTGTTTTCATAATTCATTGATAAATATTCCTTATTTCAAATTGATTTAGGAAAACAAAAATAATTTAAATGTATCATATATCATATATCATTGGATTCATAATAATTTACACTTTCTATTTACATTGAAATAAATTAGATAATTATCAACTTTATTGAGTATTGCAGGTGTAAACAGGTAAACATTTTTCTTTAAATGACTTTGGGACACATGAAGCAGAATCACAAACTTGTAATCAGGTTATTGTTTTGTAAAAATAAATATTATGCAAAATAAAAAAAAATTTAGTTGACTTTGACACTTTGGCACAATTAATCAGTACACATTTTGTAGAATTTATCCCTGAAGATCGGTATCTTTAGAAATTTGCACTAAAACATAGACATTAGTTATGGCATTGCATTAGAAAATAAATATGGTAACGTGTTTAAAGTTCTTCAGATGTATAACTTACAGTTCAATACGTTTTTTTTCAATAGTTTCTCAGATACATACAGTCTTTCTTTCTTCATGAAACATTTACAAATAGAATATTTTTTATGCTGAAATCATACCTGTTTTAATATTGTCGTCCGATAATTGGTAGCTTCCTAGTACATGAATGTTTTTTTAAAGTTTACTTAGTATACACTTTATATTATACACTGTAATATAAAAGATAATTTATAAACTGGATATTATGCTAGTTCCTCGTCGTCAATAGTATTCATTATAAATCTCATGTCGACTGGATATTTTAACCTAGATAAAGTTTACGGAACTTTATCATATGTATCCTCTACAAGGTCATCCTTCAAACGGTTGTCTGTGGTTGAGTCATAAAAAGATTCTTCACCGTTATCTTTGCCAGGAGCATGGTCATAAATGTTACCTGTTTCTTGCTTCCTCTCATTTTTCCAATCAAAAGTATCATAGCAGCCGTCATCACTGATTGCATATATTGGGATTGCATTATCAGCGTCCGTCTCCGAAACATCACTACATGATCGAGAGCAACATAGCTTCCCTAGATACTGACATAGCTTTGAAGCAGGCTCATCTTTTTCTTCTGAATCTGGTATCTCTTTATCAACAGTTGCTCGTGTGAAGCAGTCTGCCTTTTTCCTAAATGAACACAAGAGTGGTAGAGTGTTTTTTTTTTAAATTGCACTATATGTAAATTTTACTGCACAAAAATACTTTGAGATTCATGATTTCAATATACATGATTGTACTCACATTTGAAAGCGAACTAGAACGAATACAGCTACAATAATAACAATAATTCCAACAACAACAGGAACGATTATAGAGTGGATTCCATCTTTAAAAAAATCAAGAAAAATACTAATTAGAGAACACATACACCTCTCTCTTTTTTTTTTCTAGCTCTCTCTCTCACACACACACACCCTCACACCCTCTCACTCTCTCACATACACATACACACCTCCCCTCCTCAAACACCCTCTCTCACACACAAATGAAATGAATGTTGTACTTTATGATTCAGGCCTTGCGAGCCCGTTTTAATTTTAGGCCTGATTTATTTTTTGGATTATCTATAGCTAAGTCATGTGTTTCGAAAAAAAAATCAAAACAAACTGTAGTCAAGCAAAGAAAAATTGAGGGTTTATGAAGGTTTGTTCTTTAACACAAAGATCCTTTTTATGTTTCTAAATTTAAATGATCTAAAATTGTTTATTACAGTCAGACAATTATTAAATCAAATGAAAGAAAGAAGGATTCATTTAAGAATGACATAAATTCCGATACATCACATGCATTAAAATTCAACAATGCTTCATCCACAAAGATTTACCCCATGGAAATATGTGAGTTTACAGTATTATCATTCATCTTGTGATGTCTTTCCTCAGATAAAATTGTGAATACTAAATACCGTCAAGTAACTTTTTGGTAGCATGATTTGCGCTTACTAGGACAATATGCTCGAACACGTGAAATAGTCAACCATCATTTTAGAAAAAAAGACATAAATCGATCAGAAATATACAGAACGACCCATGGCCATACATATATTTGTCAGTCGTATTCACTGACCTTCATACATTTTATGGACAGCAAGTCAGACTTTATTTTTTATATGAACGCATCTTTGGGAATTCCCATATTTTAAACCTGCATATTGCTTTGTACCAAAAAAATATAATACATTGAATGGTTTTAATTATCAATATTAGTGATGATATTCATCACAAGTATTTAGTTTAAAATATATCTATCCAATGAATTGGATTGAACAGCAGGCATAAATGGATATGATCGTTTTCTCCATGATCACAATTATTTATAAATGCCGATATTTGCTTTATTACAAATTGAATATTATATTCTTAATTTCAAGATCTATTGTCAGCGCATCCCGCTTGACCTGTAATAGCTGTGTGTCAACGTACTTTGAAAAAATTGCGCACTTTGAAAAACATTCAGAAATGCGTTAAAATTGGGACAAAATCAACGCGAAAATTTTGGACACCCAACGCACTTCGAAAAAAAAAATTCAAAGTGCATTAAGAGTGTACATCAACATTTTTTACCATGAGGAAATTTAACGCACTTTGAAAAAATTCTAGACTTAGATTTCAGTAATTGAGAGAATCAATTTGTAATAATTATATCTTTCTAAAAACTTTTTAATTTACATTTACTCATTTAACCTCATTGAGAACAAGGAGAAGACGATTAAAGGGTCTCTTAGTCCAAATCCATTTTTTTTATACAAAGCCGTCGGAAGCAAATTGAAAGACCCCCCCCCCCTCCAAGGTATGTCCCACTTTTCCATGCATATATTATATTTATCTTTGCAAAACATTCGTGTGCCTATAAGCCCAACCCCAACCCTCACCCTCCCGGTACTGATGCCTATGTTACACCCAAACATATGTACATTGTATTTGCATAACTGGTATGACGTTGAAAACTTAAAAAAAAATACTTTACATAAAATGCTTGCAAACTGGAAAAAAAAGTACAGAAAACTTTTAAGAGAGAAAGAATTTTCAAAGAATGCAAAAATCAAAATCGCTCACTTTTACATCCTGAAGTGACCTTATCGCCGAAAAGTTATACAACAGGTTCTATTTTTTATCATACCTAAGATTTGCAAGAATAACGCACTTTGAAAAGACATTTTTTTTTTTCAAAGTGCGTTGATTTGGTCCCAAATTTAACGCACTTTGGACTTTGTTTTCAAAGTGTGTTGTAACATACCTGCTTGGAACAGTGACTGGTAAACACCCCGTTTTATTCTATTTTATCTAGTCTTCGCGTTAAACGGGGTATGTTGTTGACAGTAAATAAAGATTTCGTCTTTTTAGAAGTAAATTGAATGTAAAAAATATTATTTTGCCTGCAGTCACCCGTATTCATAAATATCTATTTAATACGGAGATGGTGTGGCATTGTAGCCCTCTCCAGCAAACATCAGATTCAAATTTCGTAAAGGGCTACATTGCAACTACGTTAAGTGCAGTTATGCTTTTTACAAAATTCAAAACTTATGCAGCTGAGAAATGTATAAAGTTAAAATTATATTTAAGGATATTATTTCATAATATGTATCTGATTTTTATTTGTGTATTTATTGATGAATGCATTACATGTTGAACATTTATGTATGAAAATCTCATTTTAGAACTACAGTTTAGACGTATATTTCGAGCTTACAAAGTTGTGTATCAGTTGTTGAAAAGATTTACGTTTTTTTTTCCTTGCGATGGAATAAAATTGAGGTGATAATAGTAGAACAATTACATGTATTCTAGTACATACAGCAAATATATACCGGTACATGTACCTAAAATGAGTTATATCGGTTGGGTTTGGTTTCATTTATTCCACATGTTAAACAATACTTTTGATTAATTTTTTTTTTTAATCTAATACTTAAATGTATATATAAAAATCAAGTCTCTGTCCTTTTTAAAGGCGCTCAATAAAACCTTTGAAGATTTTCAACGGCGCCTTTCATTATGCATATAGTCAGAAATATCAGAATACCGTATAAACAGAATTTTAAGGGAGGATTTGATTTTGGCATAATTAGTGAGAGTACTAAGATCGCTAGAATTGAATATTGCTAAATCAATTACATTTTATTTTTAATAGCTTCTTTCATATGCATTGTAAAACAGATAAAATTATTTATTATATAGCGAAAGGAAATCGCTAAATTTGCATCTCGCAAAAAATTCCATCCATATGGTATTTATGGTCTAACGCTAAAGTGAGCCCTAATTAATTGATTTTCTGCTCGAATGTTTTAGACCCAAAAGGTTCAATTCTCATTCCCGTTGCTCGGACAAAAAATAAGGCATTTAATGGCTAGTGATTGTTCCTTTGCGAAGTCTTCAGTTAATAAGTAAAGGTACTATACTAAAAAAAATAAGATTTTATATACAAAAAAGGTTGGAGTCAATGAAAAATTTGTTACATTTCACATCTTTATCTGGTGAACATTTCTCAAACGACATAAAGCAACATTCAATTGTTAATACAATGTAAATATGATTATTTTTCTGTGCCATGGCATTTCTATTAAGACAGAACCACTGTCCTTGTAGGTAATAATGCTAAAACGATGAGCATTGCTTCCCTGAAATCAATAAAGATTGGGTTCCTTCAACACAGAATTAACATAAAATGTATATAATTATCTAATGGTACAAATACGAGATAATATGTCCGTCACGGTTCTTTTAGAAGATTGAGCCGAAAGTTCCCATTGAGCTGAGTTTGGCATGTTTCATACTATGCAATACCATGCCGTCCCAGTCAGACGACCAAATGCGCCTCTAATTCTGAAGCGTTTACTAATGGAAATACAACGTATTATACATGAATTTATACTTTTTTACATTCGAGAATTCATTTTGTTTGTCTAGCAGAACGCACAATGAAAGAAAGTTGTCTTTAGATGTAATCTAAAAATCTCAACTCTTTTACATTTTTTAAGAAAGAATCAATGACTAATATGTTCTGTTTATTGAACGGAAACAAGTGCTCTAACTGAAAGTTAAATATATGAATTAATCTAGACGATCTGATGATCTTCATTTTCATTTTTAGGCGACTCCATATGAGTAAAATTCTAGAGAGGGACGTTAAACAATATACAATCAATCAATCAATCATTTTCATTTATAAGATTTTCAATAAAACCTCGAATATATGTAAAATTCACTCAGTAAATCACCATTTAATATAAACACATTTAGGGGTTGCGATACCTTACAGGGTGCGTATTATGACAGGAGAGTACAGGAGAGTACATACTATTTTTATTACCAGATGTTGATTCTGTTGCAGAGACCACTTCCATATAATATTTCGGTGTAAATTCCTATAGAATAAAACCTTTTTCTATAAATAAAATATCTGTAAAGTAATAATCGGGCTTTTAAATACATAATATATTCCATAATAAAAGTACTTCTAAAAAAATAATGTAATATACACAAAAAATAATTGAAACGGCTCAATTGATGATGATTATATAAAAACTGAATATTTTTTATAATGATTGGAAAATATCGATACATCATGAATCAAGTAACGTCCTTTCTCAAATTTTGTTTTTATCAAAGATCAAAATAGATTTGTTTAAATTTTAAAATTAAGAAACGATCAAATTGATAATTTTTTTTGACAAGTGCAAACCCAGGCTAACTCAGACAAATTTTAAGGTTTCCAACCCCCCCCCCCCCAAAAAAAAAAAAAAATCCATATACAAGATCAAATAAAAAAGAACCCCATTGGCCACATTCGGACTTTTCCATTTTTTTTCTTCAAAGATTAATAAACATATAAACGTAAGTGGTGATAATACGAAGCGGATATTAACATGTACCACAGGTATCTTCTACTATATGAAGCTTTGCCTTACCTGTCCAGAAGTTATTACAGAGGAGCAAAATACATCGCTTTTTATATCTGTGGAACATTTTTCATATGCACAATCACCTGTTTTGCACTTTTGACATCGTAAGTACAATTTCTTGTCATGGATGTTATGTCCTTAGAAAACAAAATAAGACAAAGTTCATGTACCTTGTTATTTTATACAAATATCTAAGGTATATGAGTGTAACTATATTAGTACGTAAATAAATTGAGGGACAGATGATACAATTACCAAATGGATGCCTGAATTTGTATATATTTTGGCCTTATTTCATTGAAAATGATGCTAATGATAAATTTCTAGAAAAAAATGTAAATCGTCTTTGATGTTAAAATTCTGCCTATCTGAAACAATTCTTATCAATCTATACAATTATTTCTTTTACTTCACATCAAATCCCATCTTCAGTTTGTGAAAACTAGATAAAACAAGAGGCCCACGGGCCTTATAGGTCACCTGAGTATCATGTAACAACTTTCCAGCGATTGTATTTGGCTCGTGTTTTAATCCAAAAGCCATGAAATTCACAAATTTTAAAGGAGGCACCATTGCTTATCAAAGGGCAGATTTCAAAGCATTAATTTATTTTTAGTGAAAGAACCCCCTGGTACCCCTGACCCAGCGGCCCGAAATTATCTATTTTGAAAGAGGCCCCTTTCTTCATTATAAGGCCAGCATTTTTTTATGTTTAGGTTTAGTTATGAACATGAGAATAAAAAACTCCCGAAGGAGAAAGAAATAAAAAAAAAAATTAATAAATCAATTATTAACATTTGTACATTCTTTTTTTATGCTATTCTAATAGGCTTCTTACCACTGGACACATAATGCTTACAAATAAGAAAGTAGAACATTTAATTGCTTATTTAATCATCTGCCAGTTTGGGCCAGTTATATGAATTTTGTGATGTTGGTAAAAATATATTTTAAAAATATCAATTCTTTAAAAGTCTTTAAATATATCTTCATTTTTTTAATATGTGTTAGGTGAATGTGTAGACAATTGTTCTAAAATTTACTGCTTGATGCCTAAAATTATAATTCCTATCATAAAACAGACAGGGAGTATTGGGGAGTAGGGTGAACATTTTTTCAATTAAGTGTAAAAAAATTTTTCTGGCTGATACAAATGATACTACATGCCTGTATATATTTGCATATTCTTGCCTTCTAATCACGTTAATAGTTGAATTTTTTTTATTTCTTCAGGTTATTGTTTATTTCTTCCTCAAATTGACTTAACTTCTCCCATAGTTTTATTCATAACATCTGATGCATAAGCAACCCTTTTCTGAAGAATGATGCTTAGACTGTAAGCTATAACAGAGACCTAAGCAATATGCAATAGCTACCACGGGCAGTTTAAAACCTTGGGGAGGAAAATAATTTACAGACAGATACTTTTGAAACGAATACATAATTATCTCACCAGCATGTCACTGTGCAACAAAGTCGTCAGCATTTTATTTGTCCTTTGAAGGGGTGAAACGTTTTGAATGAAACTCGTATCGCTGAATTTTACACTAAACCAAGCTATCTTCTCAGATCTAGCTTTATTTACCAGTGGTTTCATCTTTAAACCGGAAGTGCGAGTTCGTAAATTTGAAATCTCGATCCCGACTGAAATTTGAAATCGGAAAAAAAAATATTTTTTTTTGGAAAATTCAAAACCTTGAGCGGAGGGTTTGTAAAACTGAAAATAAAATAAATCCTGGCCTTAAATACGTAATTAGATCAATAGTATATTAACCAGGAGCAAAGGATAAGATGTTCAAAGAAATCATGCATTTCACTATATAATCATTAGAGCCCCACCCTAAAACAAGAACCCCTGACCCTGGGGCCATAAAATTCACAATTTTGGTAGAGGCACTCTTGCTCATTATAACTATGTACTTAGTTAGTTTATTTAATACCCAGGAGCGGAGAAGATTTTCAAAGAATTCATGTATTTTCACTATATAATCATTAGAGCCCCGCCCTAACACCAGAACCCCTGACCCTAGGGCCATAAAATTCACAGTTTTGGTAGAGACACTCTTGTTCATCATAACTATGTACTTATTTGGTTTATATAATACCCAGGAGCAGAGAAAAAGATTTTCAAAGAAATAATGCATTTTCACTACCTACTTATTTAGCCCCGTCCTAGCACTAGAACCCCTGACCCCAGGGCCATGAATTTCACAATTTTGGTAGAGGACTTATTGCTGATTACAATCATGCAAACAGTTTGACTGCTTGATGTCCAGGAGTAAAGAAGAAGATTTTTAAAGATTGCATTAATTTTAGTGGTTTTGGCCCCACCCCTCAGGCCCCAGGGGGGCAGTGATCATGAAATTCACAATTTTTGTTCTCCTTCACCAATAGATGCTTTGTGCCAAATTTGGTTGAAACTGGTTCAGTGGTTGCAGAGAAGAAGCTGAAAATGTTCAAATGTTAATGCACGACGGACGACGCACGACGAACGACGATGGACGAAAACGGATAGCAATAGGTCACCTGAGTTTACTCAGGTGACCTAAAAAACGCGATGAAACGTGTATATTTCAGTCATTAAAACATGACTCAAGTTGTTATTTACATTTTTTTGGACAAAAAGAAGAATGTTCAAGTCACCATTATCCTTTGAAACGTATTTTTCTTGTACAACTCCAATCCACAGTGTTTCAGATTTCGCTGTCGGACATCTTAAATTAAGGTATGACGAATCACTATGTCCAATAGCATATAATCCATACGATGATTTACATTCGTCAAGTGATTCTCTCCATATCATTTTTGAAGTGGTGATTTCTAAAATACATTCATTTGATAAAATCATTATTGCATAATTTATTCTTTGTTTATTCTTTTTTTTAGAATTTAATTTTTCTATGAGGGTGCACATTCAGTCTGTTAGTCTTATCTCTTGCAATTGATTTTTCTCAAATATTCATTGGGAAGTTGTTTGAATTTTCAGAGTAGCGTAAAGATTACAAAATTAAACCTCCAAAGATAAAAAAGAAAGTCAACAAACGATTAAATTTATTTCATGTTTTGTTTCACACATGCATTTATTGTTAGCAAATGGCCTGGAAACTAAATTCAATGTTTCATGGAATATACTTCAAAGGTAAGAAGATGGCAAACAACAAATCTTTGGCGTCTTTGCAATTAAGGTATAGGTTAAAAAAGAAATTTTTCCATTGAAAGTGTAAATGAGTGCGATTCTGGTGAAAAATATACTCAATGAATACTCAATGAATTTTGGAGTTGAATATGCTATAACATTTCAATGCATAATCTCAAAAACCTCTCTTTGAAATGATATATTTCATTTCATACAACGTTTTAGCACGCATTTTTAACCATACAGTCAGGAATTATTAAGTATAATCAAGAAGTGCAGCGAAAACCATGATTATCATCAAGTGTCAAACAAAACACATTTTGACCTTTAGAGAGAGAGAGGGGGATCGGTCATAGGGATTTCACACACACACACTCACACACACACGCACACGCACACGCACACGCACACGCACACGCACACACACACGCACACGCACACACACACACACACACACACACACACACACACACACACACACACACACACACACACACACACACACACACACACACACACACACACACACACACACACACACACACACACACACACACACACACACACACACACACACACACACACACACACACACACACACACACACACACACACACACACACACACACACACACACACACACACACACACACACACACACACACACACACACACACACACACACACACACACACACACACACACACACACACACACACACACACACACACACACACACACACACACACACACACACACACACACACACACACACACACACACACACACACACACACACACACACACACACACACACACACACACACACACACACACACACACACACACACACACACACACACACACACACACACACACACACACACACACACACACACACACACACACACACACACACACACACACACACACACACACACACACACACACACACACACACACACACACACACACACACACACACACACACACACACACACACACACACACACACACACACACACACACACACACACACACACACACACACACACACACACACACACACACACACACACACACACACACACACACACACACACACACACACACACACACACACACACACACACACACACACACACACACACACACACACACACACACACACACACACACACACACACACACACACACACACACACACACACACACACACACACACACACACACACACACACACACACACACACACACACACACACACACACACACACACACACACACACACACACACACACACACACACACACACACACACACACACACACACACACACACACACACACACACACACACACACACACACACACACACACACACACACACACACACACACACACACACACACACACACACACACACACACACACACACACACACACACACACACACACACACACACACACACACACACACACACACACACACACACACACACACACACACACACACACACACACACACACACACACACACACACACACACACACACACACACACACACACACACACACACACACACACACACACACACACACACACACACACACACACACACACACACACACACACACACACACACACACACACACACACACACACACACACACACACACACACACACACACACACACACACACACACACACACACACACACACACACACACACACACACACACACACACACACACACACACACACACACACACACATATATATATATATATATAATCGAATGTGTAATTACTCGACCATGACCGTTTTTGTTAAGAAGCATGAAGTTCGAATTCCATATGTTTGTGGGGTGTATTCTTCATATTTTTTACTTTCATGTGTTCTCCATATTCAATTGACAAAAGAAAAACAAGTAAAAAGTTTGATTTAAATGCGGTGAATGTCCACACAAGAATGTAAAAGTGAAGTTGAAATGGCCCAAGCTGGTCGTAGTTGACGACAATTCTGTTTCCTTTTACTGTATGACTTTATTTTACTTAAAACCTTCATATTTATCGCCCGAAAAATCCACAAAGTATTTCTCAATTCCTTCTAATTATTAGAAATCCCTAGATTTTCAACATACACAACTTAATCATCCCAGAGTTTTTCCGGAAAAATCAATGAAACCGGAACCGGAAGTGCCCTCTCCTCAATGTCAAACTGGATGAGTAGGCTACACATGTACATGTAATAAGACATTATGTGATTTTTGTAAGCAAGGCACAGGCACCTTCGGTAAGCCCATTGTCATCCTAATCTCAACCCTAACGAACATGTATGGAAGAAGATAAACTGGAGTTGAGACAGCCTTTCCAGCAACAGAATCTAGTGGAACTAGAGGATGACCTAGTCTCCACATGGAAAAACCTTCAATAAAGAATTTTTCTTCAATAGAGTTAACTCTTTGAGGAACGGTTGTCTTTCTGTGAATTCGTTGGAATGGAGGATAACGCAGTGTCTAACGTTGTGAATTTTTTAATTCTAAGATGCCTAAACATTTCTGCATATTGTGTTAAAGTGCTTCAATAAAATAAATAAAGTGAGAAAAAAGTGTATTGATACGTTTTTATTTTGTAAACTTATTAAATTATCCTGTTAAAATAATTGAATATAAGAGCGGTGTAAAGCATAAACTTGCTTGGGGACTTAGAAATTTTGACTATTATATATATATATATTATATATATATATATATATATATATATATATATATATATATATATATATATATATATATATATATATATATATATATATATATATACTAGTCAAAATTTCTAAGTCCCCAGGTAAATGTTTATTTTACACTGCTTTTATACTAAATAATTACGACAATATATATTGATAACTATACAAAATAAAAAGAAGCAAAACATTTTTTTTTTTCACTTAATCTAATTTTATTAAAGGGCACTAACACAAAATGCAAAAAAGTTAAGGCACCCTAGAATTAAAAAATCGCAACGTTCGATAGCGCTTTTATCCTCCATTCAAACGAATTAAGATCAAGATAACTGTTTCTCAAAGAGTTCCCAACATTAAGAAAGATCTTTATTGAAGGTTATTCCATGTATGGACTAGGTCGTCCTCTATAGTTCAACTAGATTCTGCTATTGGAAAGGTCTCACTCTGCGGTCGATCTTGTCCCATTCATGTTCTATAGGGTTGAGATGTGGATGACATTGAAACTTGCAGAAATTATTTTATTTTTTATTTTACCCGACAATATTAAACCTACAGTTTATAAGGTCTACTTACACGCATTCCCCCTCTTCCATTTTTTTTTTTATAATTTGGACAATTAAGGAGACATTAATTAATTTTTAATGAGTGCAAAGAAATTGCACGTGCAGATAGGTTTCTTCCACAATTATAGTGAGTAATTCTTATGCAGTAGCCCTGTTGATGCGTTTGCAGAACGTGTATACGCCTTGACCATGGGCACTTCCGGTTCCGGTTTTAGTAAATTTCCGGTTAAACCTTAGGCTGGATTAGTGGTATTTGTTGAAAATCTAGCAAATTTTAATGATTATAAGGAAAACAAATATGCTTTGTGCATCTTCCTGACGGTATTTTAAAGGTTTTAAAAAACATTAAAAAATACAAAGGAAGGAAATACAACTCTCCATTAATACCACCAGCTTGGACCATGTCAACTTCACTTGCACGTTGTCGTTCGTACATACAGGACATTTTAAACAAGCTTTTTTATTTTTTGGTAAACAAATAAAGATGGAGAACACATGTAAATTTAAATAAATGAAAGATACATGTACACCCGAAAACATATAATCATTGAAAATGTAAGTCAAAATTGTGAACAACTAATTAATTTATGTTAAGGTTTTTGAATACTTAAAATAATAAAAGTGGGGACTTAGAAATTTTGACAAGTATATATATTCATGCTCTATTTTCATTTCAAAGAAAAAATATGTGTAAAGATTTATTTTTCATATAACATAATTTATACATACATAGATGGGGTTATACTATAGAACGCTTTACATGTTGAACCTACCTGTAGAATTGCAGAACATCTTCAAAGTGTCCATACAGTCCCGAGCTTTTAAGGTCGAATCCTTGCATGCGATTGCAACACACTGCTTTTCTTCATCGAGTTTAACAGCTTTAAAAAGTAAGTATTTATCAATTTGTAAGAGGTGAAACTATACTCACTGTCAATAGAAACGCAACACCTTAATTTTAGGGTGAAAATTATATACAGGTTATAACTATGTACCAAAAAAGTTAGGACATCTTTTACTGTGCCAAATCATCTTTCTAAAGGTTGAATGAATTTCTTTCCATTACCGGAAGTTGCTTTTTAGCTCTTTTAAGAATTCAAAATTTTACATTTTTGATAAAATTTTAACAATATTTTGGGTTACCAAGGTTTTGAAACTGCTAATCATAAGTATTGTACTAAAAGGCCGGGAAAAAATCCTTCTTTCTCACATCTGGATGTGATGCCTATATTTCCTCAAAATGACTGAATGTTATTGCTTATGCTGGAAATTCTCAAAATAAAGAAAAAAAGAGCTTCAGATGCAAATGTACACTATATCACGACTCATCAGGCTCATATGTTTCAATAGGATAAATAAAAGTTTCTTGACCGGAAGACCAAAAGTTGCTACACTACGCCAGGCTAGAGAAAATTCGACCACAATATCTGAAAGTCATGTGTTTAAAAATGCCCAAGAATATTAATTTCGCTCAGATTGAGACATTAATAAACTTAATGCATGGTAGAAATCGGGCTGCATTTGTTGTATATGGCGGACCAGCACGTTTTCATTAAATGGTCAGAAGGGGGGATGTTTTAAGATTTACTGGGTATTTGTTTCTTTCTAAGGTCTAAAAATAACATTATATGTTTAAATGGAGCATTACTTTTTTGTAAATTTACTTTTTACCTAAATATATTCATTTCTAATGTTATCATTAAACTTTAGCAGGTAACACATAACTCTTAAAACATCCCCCGTTCTTGCTATCAGTTATTTTGAGGAAATATAGGGATACATCCGGTAAAGGGGATTTTTTCCCGGCCTTTTAGTACAAACTTATGATTAACAGTTTCAAAACCTTGGAAACTCAAAATATTGTTAAAATTTTATCAAAAATGGAAAATTTTGAATTCTGTTAAGAGGGCTAAAACGCAGTCTTTTGGTACATAGTTATAACTTGTACTAATTTTCACCTTAAAATTAAGGTGTTGCGTTTCGATTGACGGTGAGTATATTAACTGATAATTAATCAAGGTTAGTCTGTAAATTATTTTGATATATCACCTCTTTTCATTTGTCATTATCATGGTTATCTTTTCGTCGTTCTCAAATTCTTTATAAATAATTATTTACAGTGAAAGTCGGTATATGTACTGGCTTTCTTCTGCCGTATTCAAAAAAAAAAGATAGGCTTGAATATTTTAAAATGAGAATCATTACGTAGATATACATGAAAAAACAAACCCAAATATTTAACTTGCCTATACAGCACTGAGTCTTAATACGCAAACCTAACGAATAATAAAATTCTATGCATATTTATCTTGAGAGGTCTACAAACTTAAATGTCCTAGAGATGAATGCCATAATACAAGTCATCTCACAATCTCTTTACTAGTCTAGTTAAGTGTTCTTCCACTGCGGCCCGCAGTGACAAAGGTGTCGTGTGTTGTTAAACAATTTCCTTTTCTTCTTAAAATCATTTCCCTATCAAGAAGCAGTCTCCCTTAATATAATTTCCTGCTGATTTGAGAGTGTTTTTTTTGTTACAAATTAAGATCTTTTTTTATCCAATACCTTAACGCAA
>NW_026922668.1:0-20031 GCF_032062105.1 Saccostrea cuccullata
AAATTTTAAAAAATTTTAACTAACTTTGCTTTGCGCTACAATGTTGGTTAACGGTAGTCCGAGGTAACAAAACATGTTTGTTTAAATCTTGGCTAACATGAGTTCTATTTAATCAAATGGAATGAAACTTCACACTTCAAAAAAATAAATGTTTATGTTTACGAAAAAGTGTTAATTTATAGTCCTGTAATAATTATATGACTATGAGAAGCATTGTCTACGTATTTTTTGAATGACACTCGTACTATAATGAAAAAAATAAAGATGTTAGAATTTAATTTTAATTCCTATATATAACTAATATTTTTTAGCCCCCGTAAACGAAGTTTGGGGTATATAGTTTTTGACGTGTCCATCTGTCTGTCTGTTTCTCTGTTTGTCTGTTTGTCCGCAAAAACTTTAACCTTGGTCATAACTTTTGATTTAGCGGAGCTATGACTTGCATATTTCAAATGTCCATTCCCTTTGACAAGAACTACCTTTGAGTATCGCCAAATTTTACCTTGACCTTGGAGATTTCAATCCTTGTGAAAAACTTTAACCTTGACCATTACTTTTGAACGATAATGGATAGAGCTTTCAATTACAAAATGTAATTCCTGTGAGAAGACTATTATTAGATACCAGATTTGTCCCTTTGACATTGACCTTGGAGTTTGACCCACTTTTAAAAAGCAAACATTGACTTCAACGTTACAAAGGTTGGGGTTAGTGTATTCATACTTTACATATTTCATCCTTGTGACAAGACTTTTCTTTGGGTACCACCAAATCTGACGCTCTGTCCTTGACCTTGGAGTTTGATCTACATTTCAAAGTTGGTAAACTTGACCATAACTTCTTAGGGTTGGGGCTAGTGGTTTCATATTTCAGATATGTATTTTTGTGGCAGGACCTTTCATTAGACACCAGTTACACTGACCATTTGACCAGGACCTTTGAGATACCAAGAAATACCAATTAATTGAATTTGCATATAAGAATAGTTAAACCTTTGCTGTGTTGCCATATGGGGGGGGGGGGGATTAGTGTTTCACAAACACATTTTGTTTAAATTGTATTCAATTGATTTACTAAGAACAATAATTTATTTACTGAATCAAGGAAAATTCAGAGCAGTTGCAATACAAATACAAATAATTACTTAAAATTAGGGATGGTAATCAATACCGAATCGCCAATCGTTTAACCGCAAGACGTTCCGACCGATTAATCGGTTAATCGTATAAAAAATTATCTACATATTCCATATTTTAAGCTCACATAAAAAATAAGGCCAAGAAGATGATACAAGTTGATATAATATGTTCATATTATATCAGAACACTGTTTATACTTTATTTAAAGAAACGAAAAAAATAAAAGGAACTCAAAAGAAGAAATACAAGTATCAGATACATTTTTAAAAAAAATCATGAGATGTCACCAAGCTCATTTCGTATTGGTACAATAATCAAAATGAAGTCTGAACTATCGCTTGATGTTTGATTTATGATAAAAATTAACAGGTAATTATAACGGATAGAAGGGGAAGATACACTGTACACATTATAATAAGTTAGTCAGCTGATCAATCATTCAAGAAACGCAGGACTGGCTGGGTAACGTCATGGTGTTGTAACAACAATTTACATTTCAAAACAGACCAATTTTCCTCAATCCAGAGAGCCTAAATTATCTCCAAATTACTATCAACTGAAAGTCAAAAATGCAAACATTTGAAATATTTTATTTGTGTTTTTTAATTGAAAATTTAGGATATTGTGTTCTTTACACAAATGTTTTTTTCCGACTAACCGATCACAGATTTTCTATCAGATTACCATCGTTCCACCCAGTAACCGGTTAACCGATTAGAAATTGAAATCCCTACTTAAAATAGTAGTCTAATTACTATTAGGATTGAATTCTGAAATTGTCATATTAATTGTCTGTAAGGAGGAGTTATCTTTCTTCTAAATATTCCTTCATGTAAAAAAAAGTTATACCAATTAAAATGCTGTATTAAATACTTGAAATTTTAAATCAATGGTCCATAAAAATGTACAAATTATTCAATTAAGAGGGCTTTTGATGTTGGAATTAAATGTGTTATTGCTTAATATGATAAAACAGTTACAAAGAAATAATGTCGATTTTTGTAAATAAGATAAGTATTTCATTTCTTAGTTTTCTCCAAATTAATACTATTCTAGATTTAAATCAATTTTAGAATTATGTTTACTTAATAATAATTCATAAAACCTAGTAAATAGGAAGCATATTATTCCTCAATTAAGTAATAATGGTTTACTAAAAAATGAGTAGTTCATTTACTAAGTAATATAATTCCTATTACAATGTAAGTATTGATACTTAGTAAATCATTTTATAAGTAAAAAATCCATCCTTATAACTAATTATGTTTACAGTTACTCACAATGATAGTCATTTACTTGCTTTTCTGACTAAATGGATTACTGATAATTACTAGTTTTTTAGGTCACCTGAGTTAAACTCAGGTAACCTATTGCTATCTGTTTTTGTCCGTCGTGCGTTAACATTTAAACATTTTCAGCTTCTCTTCTGAAACCACTGAACCAATTTCAACTTATTAAAGTCTGTTTTACCCTTGGTGAATCTGAACCAATGTCTTCTGTGGCTATTGAACATCAATTAGGGTAAAAACAGACTATAGGAACTCTTTTATTTGAGGAGATAAACAATTTCGTTACAGGAGCCATATTTAAAAACTGAAATTTCAGTGAATATTTCTATGTTGGGATTTACATGCCTAAAAGGTAAGCAATGTAGAAATAAAAGTGATAGAGGTTCAAATAAACAACCAAATGACTTAATTGAAGCGAGCAGCTGTGTGGCTTAGGTGAATTATTCTTGCTATAGTCGGCTGAAGTTGGGACTTATTTCCAGACATGAATTATATAGGGCTGTCCAGAGATTCTGCGGGCGTCAGTCCAAATTTCTAGCCCAGCAGAATCTCAACAGAGATTAGGGGTTATGGGTTAGGGCGGGGCTCTATTGAATATATTGTAAAAATGCATTAAATCTTTGAAAATCTTCTTTACTACTAGGTATCAAATAAACAAAATAAGTACATATTTATGATGAGCAAGAGTGTCTTTATCAAAATTGTGAAATTCATGGCACTACGGTCAGGGGTTCTGGTGTTAGGGCGGGGTTCTGTTGATTATATAGTGAAAATGCATTAAATCTTTGAAAATCTTATTCTCTGTTCCTGAGTATTTGATAAACTAACTAAATATATAATTATGATGAACAAGATTGCCTCTACCAAAATTATGAAATTCATGGTCCCAGGGTCAGGGGTTCTGGTGTTAGGGCGGGGCTCTATTGATTATATAGTGAAAATGCATTAAGTCTGTGGAAATCTTCTTTTCTACTCCTGGGTATTTAATAAACTAACTAAGTTCATAGTTCTGATGAGCAAGAGTGCCTCTACCAAAATTGTGAATTTTATGGCCCCAAGGTCAGGGGTTATGGTGTTAGGATGTGGCTCTATAATGATTATATGGTGAAAATACATTATATCTATAAAAATCGTTTTCTCTACTCCTGGGTAATAAGCAGATTGAACTATTTACATAGTTATGAAGGGATGGGCTCTTCTTCCAGAATTGTGAATTTCAAGGCCCATGGGGCAGGGATACCAAAATGGGGAGGGGGGCTCTACTTATTTACTGAAAATGAATTGTTTGAGATCTGCTCCTTGGTATTAATCAAACATTTTTGATAAGCATGTGTGCCTTTTCAAAAATTGTGCAATGATTATGTGGAGACCCAGGGTCAGGGGTTCATGTGTGGTAGGAGCACTCCAGATTATTCCTGAATATTACTGATTAGTTGACATACTTTTTTGTTCCCCTACGCTGCTTATCCATATTAAGAAACAAACTAAACAATAAATTATTGCTAAATGTATAATTATGATTAGCAAGGGTGCTCTTTCAAAATTGTGAATGTCATAACATCTAGCTTAAAACATGAACCGAATTCAATCATTTGAAAGTTGTTGCATGATGCTCAGGTACCTATAAGGCCCATGGGCCTCTTGTCTTAATCCTTTATCTTATTTTAAAAGCAACAAGTAAACCATTTTAGATTGTAGATATTAGAGAGGCATTTGAACATAAAGATTAATTGACGATGAATCATTAATTTGGGCATATTTATTTGTCCGTGGCAGAAATTTCAACCCTAAACATTCAACACGAGCAACCCATTGAAGAGTAGGTAAAGTCCTAAATTTAAGGCAACCTTAGTCACAATAACCTTCATTGAAACTAGTTATGCCTTATTTATTATACAAATATTGGGGACAACAAGTATTATGTTACATGTAGACACCGTCACAGTCCAAGAGAATGCTACTCAAAGCCGCAAAGACACACATATATAACATTCAAAACCTCCAAATAAAATTTTGCATAAATTATCATTGATACTACAATATTAAAAAGATTTTAATTTTTACTTACTTTCACATTTTTGACTTTCATCGTTCCATGTGTATTCAGGACAACATCCCTTAAAGTATCTATGTGAAAGTATGAAAAAACTACCTAAAATCACTTTCTCATTATCTAAAAAAATTACTTTACTTCACTTTACATGTCCAATTTACATGTGCATGTTTTTGAAAATACATTTAACTTAGAAGAGTCTGTTAAAATAACATAAATCTCTATATAAAATGAACAGAAGCCAATTTATAATACATCCAAGTGAAAAAAAAACTGAATGCTGACCTGGTGACACATTATCTTTTCTTAATGTGCAACCTATATAATACATCCGTTAAATAGTCTATTGCATACAGTTAAATACTCACATATCCACATTACACTCTGGTGTGGTTGAAGAATAAGGAGCAATAAATATAACTGAGACAATAATGATCTCAGGGAATACAACACGTACTCCATCAGATGTTGGAATATACATACACTTTCATCATGGTTTGTGAAAGTTGATATCATTAAACTGAATAATCGGTGTATTTTGAAGCTGATTTAGATTTCTTCCTTCATCCGGTTATATGAGAGAAAAACTTGAAAATGAGATTATAGATATTGAATAACGTGCTAACTATATTGGAAGTTACGTTATTTTATTCAGTCGTTTAATATAAGTAATTTTATAAGAGAGATGTTTTTTTTTTACATTTAAAACATAAAAAATTGTTTTTTTAAATTCTAAAATGTTAATTAGAAGTTCATTAATCTTAATTTGATGTTTCTTTTAACGAATGCTACATATATAGATTAATAATAAAAGCATTGCTCTTAATCCATATGAACAATAGTGGTTATAAAACCTGAAAAAAAAAATAAAAATGATGAATGTTTCAGTCCAAAAATACACTACCATATCAGAATATTAAACAAAGCTTTCTTAAATAAAAGAACATTCCAGTTATAATTAACTAGGTGTAGAATGTAATATCGTTTTCTATTAAAATTTACACAGCTTTGAAAAATAATAAGAAGATCATTCTTTTCAAAATTTTGTTTATTATGTATTAAAATTTGCCTTT
This sequence comes from Saccostrea cuccullata, assembly GCF_032062105.1. Lineage (NCBI taxonomy): Eukaryota > Metazoa > Mollusca > Bivalvia > Ostreida > Ostreidae > Saccostrea > Saccostrea cuccullata. The sequence goes on from NW_026922668.1 coordinate 5,555, forward strand.
TACCATACAGTTTTCAAATATGTATGATTTCGCAAAACTCCCGTTCACCCATGTACACACTACGTAATAGACATTTCCAGAGTTCGCGGACTCGAGTTTGTACTCTACACGGATATAGGGATCTGTAGGGGGTGCGTGTCAAAAGACAATTTCCATGCTGAATAGATAATCTTATTAACGCTCATAAGTAAATATATACTATCCCTCTCTAAATTAATTAGGGTAAGACATTTAAAATGTTAACAATAATTACACTTTATTTTACAATTTGACAAACGATGTACGTCTGAGACTTTTCAATTTTTCATAGACCCTCTTTGTTATCAGCAGGTAAAGTCCGAGTCCGAGTTCGAGCTCGCTATACTGGAAATGTCTACTAAAAAAACGTCTTGGTATTTCTTATCATAATCTTAATTGATAAGGTGATAACGTTTGGGTGGCGATCTCTAAAGTTTAAAATGACAAATTCAAATAAATCTTGAGATGACTTGAGGAGTCCTAAATTAACGATAATTAATGGAATACTTTAAAAGCGCATAGCCGTACAAAGTTTTCATAACAATCATAGAGGAATTAAGTTTTTCCTGATTCGCTTATAAAACAAGGAAGTTAAACTTTGTTCCGTACAAGAGGAAGTTATCAAGCACTTATCAACTTAAAATGTTAAAAATCTGAATCTTGAATGAATTGTAACCACAATAGACAGATAAAATTTATTAAAGGAAAATTACATATGAACATTTTTTTTAATGTCAATGCATCATTAAAATGTTTGAATAAGTTATCATTTTACCACATTCAAATAGTAAAAAAAAATTCTACAGAACTGATCATATTTGAAAAAACAAAAACAAAATTGATTTATAACCCTAACAAAATAACAGTTGACAAACTCTCTAAAACTCGATGGCATGGAAAACATGCTTAATTTTTCTCCATTTCAAAGTATTTAAAATTGTGTTTTATACTGTAAGCTACATGTACCTATGCTAACAGCTATTACTAAAATTGTATCTAGATCAGCTGATATTTAATTTTCAGTAAAATCATAAACGAACTTTTCTGGCAGGCACATGCTGAACATAGATTTAACAAGAATGAGAACTGACACCGCATAAAAGTACGTTTACAAATCAATTGATATATAACAATACTATATAGGCAGTATGCATAGTGGTCAGTTCGTGATTCTGGGTATGTTCTTAAATAAATTACAAGTGATATCTTTAAATGAATTGAGAGCTATCCAAGTCCTTACAACCTTATACATGTACCAATATATATATATATATATATATATATATATATATATATATATATATATATATATATATATATATATATATATCTATATATATATATTGTTATGGGTCAGAATAACCCTAAATGCCAGCAAAGATCAATCACACAGTTTAAACTTAACAATAATTTATTTAAGTACAAACTTAGCAAAAATCTAAAAATACATACATCAGATTGTCCGTTGCTGCACACAATGTCCCAGTGAAATTATATCCCAGTAATACCTCAATGATGCTTGTACGACAATCGTCCATGCATCGAATTGACAGTGTATTTATACAGTAATATAAATCTAGAATATTCTAGAAGTTGTAAGTACAAGATATTCCTGGAAAGTTCTGGACATAAATAAAGTTCAAGAATGTTCTAGAAAAATGACTAAACATATTGACCACTCTGGAATGTTCAAGAAACTTAATGTTACTAATAATAGACACAATGAAACAATACAATTACAACACACCTCACAACACCTCCCCCCTTAAAAGTTTGAATGTCAATGAAAACCTACACTGTCAAAATGAAACATATGCACACCAATACAAAATCATATATGTTCACGATACTCTGGACAAGGCATCTGCAATAACATTGTCTTTGCCTTTGATATGCTTAATAGTTATGTTGTATTCTTGTAACAACAAACTCCATCTAGTCAGTCTTTGATTCTTGTTTAAACTTATGAAAAATGTCAGGGGGTTGTATCCGTATATACAAGAATTGGATGCAAAGTAACATTCAGATAAACATCAAAATGCTGTAAGGCTAACAACAAAGCAAGGCATTCCTTTTCAATGGTGGAATACTTTTGTTGACATTTTGTAAGTTTCTTTGAAAAATAAGAAACAACTCTATCTACCTTATCACTATGTTCTTGAAACAAAGCTGCCCCGATTCCAACATCACTAGCGTCAACTAAGCTTAAATTGCTTAGAAAAATCTGGAGTTGACAGAACTGGATTGCTCATAAGGACAGATTTGATTTTATGAAAGGATTTTTCACAGTCCTTTGTCCATTCAAAATTAACCCTCTTTTGTAAAAGATTTGTAAGTGGACTTACAACTGAGGAAAAATTTGGACAAAATTTTCTGTAAAACCCAGCCATCCCCAAAAAACCTCATTAACTCTTTCTTGTTTGTAGGAATCGGGAACTTTGCAATAGCTTCCACTTTAGCCATAATGGGTGTAACATAACCTTGACCTATTTTATGACCTAAATACTCTACATAGGAATGACAAAATTCGCTTTTCTAAGGTTCACAGTTAAGTTTGCTTTAGCTAAAATGTCAAATAAAGCACGCATGATTCGGAGATGTTCGTCCCATGTGTCGCTGTATATGATGACATCATCAATGTAGGCCTCGCATCCCTCAAGGTCTTGAAGAAGGGAGTGAATCATCCTTTGGAATGTACCCGGTCGTTTTTCATGCCAAAAGGCATTACTTTATATTGGTAAAGTCCATCTGGTGTAACAAAAGCAGATATTTCTTTTGCTCTTTCGTTAACGGCACTTGCCAGTAGCCTTTCAACAGGTCAAATTTACTGACAAATTTCGCGTGTCCAATTTTGTCAATACAGTCATCGATTCTAGGTATTGAATATGAATCAGTTTTGGTAACAGAATTCACCTTTCTAAAGTCTGTACATAATCGGTAGGTCCCGTCCTGTTTTGGTACAAGAATACATGGTGAGCTCCAATTACTTTTACTAGGTTCAACAATGTCATTGTCCAACATGTACTGCACTTCCCTTCTTAGGCACTGCAATTTTATTGGATTGAGACGGTACGGATGTTGTTTGATAGGCAGAGCGTCGCCAATTATGACATCATGACAAGCTCTTATTTTCTTTGGAACATCCGAGAAGATTTGATGATACTCATTCATCAAGTTTTTAACTTGTTCTTTTTGATGAATGTTCAATGCCCAAGTTTGGCATCAAAATCAGCCAAAATTTCGGAGTTTTTCAAGCGGACACTCTGATTACAATCTTTCTCATTCATTTCTACACTTGTATCACTTTCAATACAATTTTGAACAGTCTTAGCGTTGGCTAAAGTGGAAACTGGTTTTACAGAATTTCGGTCACACCTTTCGAAATACTCTTTTAACATGTTAATTACAAACCCGTTTCTCTTTACGTCGACCTGGTGTCTTAACTACATAGTTTACATCACTAATCTTGCTTTCAATTTCATAAGGGCCATAAAATTTTGCCTGTAAAGGATGATCAGGAATAGGTAAAAATACAAGAACCTTATCACCTGGCTTAAACACCCTATTTCTGACATCTTTGTCATACCACATTTTAATCTGAGAACTCTTCAAATTTTCTTGTGCTAATTTACAAGCATTGCAAAGTTTTTTTTTTTTGAAATCAGACACATAATCTAAAAGATTAAGATCACTAGTCTCAGTCAGCCACCTTTCCTTTAACATTTCAAAGGACCCCTAAGCGTATGACCAAACACCAATTCAAAAGGACTAAACCCAAGAGACTCCTGGACTGCCTCTCGTGCAGCAAATAGTACAAGATGAACCCCTTCATCCCAGTCTTTCTCATATTGGTAACAATAGGTCTTCAGCATTGTTTTTAGGGTTTGATGAAAACGTTCTAGCGCCCCCGGGGACTCAGGATGATAAGCAGTTGATCTATATTGCCTAATACCCAACTCATGCATGACTTTCTGGAACAACCCCGACATAAAATTTGAGCCTTGATCCGACTGAATTGCCTTGGGTGCTCCTACAAAACTGAAGAACTTGGTTAGGGCCTTAACTATGCTCTTTGCCTTTATATTCCTAAGAGGTATGGCTTCAGGGAATCAGTGGATGTACACATAATGGTAAGTAAATACTGGTTCCCAGATCTGGTCCTAGGCAAAGGTCCTACACAATCCACCAACACTCGACTAAACGGTTCTTCAAAAGCTGGAATTGGTTGGAGAGGGGCGGATGGTATCTTCTGATTCGGTTTACCTACCATCTGACAGACATGACACGACTTACAAAACTCAGAAACATCCTTCCTTAGCTTAGGCCAATAAAAATGACTCAAAATCCTATTATATGTCTTATTGATACCTAAATGATCAGCCATAGGTGTATCGTGAGCTAAACTCATGACATCTCGACGATAAGCAGCTGGGACCACTATCTGGTGAACAACACGCCACACTTCATCTGGGGAAGCGTCAGGTGGTCGCCATTTTCGCATAAGGATGCCATCTTTCATATAGAAGCATTCTCCAACTTTAGTAGCCTCTTCTGGTGGAAGTGCCCTCTTACTAAGTTGAATGATATCTGGGTCTTTATGTTGTTCAGAGAGTAAACGTTCTCGGCTGAGGATGTCCTTGCCTTGGCTAGCTAATGGATGCAACTCATCATCCTCACCACCAAATCTTGGTAAAGTCTTTTTTCTCTTGCTTCTTGATATTGTGTGGTTCCATGCTTGTTTGAGTGCCATCAAGGACAGATAAGAAAGTGTCATTCAAATCAATATCAACAGAGGAATTCGTCTCGTCAAAGGCTTGAGTATGGTCTGCCTCCATTTGTCGTCTTCTGGCCATCGCTCTAGTAACAGCACAGGCTGGATAAATGTCATCACCTTCATCATCGCACATGACATTGGGAAATGATTTCTCTAAACTATAGGATCAGGTACAACCTTCCCACCAGCTAAATCGTTGCCTAACAACAAAGAAATGCCTGGAACGGGAAGAGTAGGTCGAACACCTACGATAACAGGTCCAGTAACTTTAAAACTGACTTCAAACTAATTCTATGCAGGGGAACATCAATACGCCTAGCTCCACACCCTGTAATAAAACTGACCCACCAGTAGAAGTCTGCTCAGACAAAGGAAGCACGCCCTCTAACAATAACGTCTGTGCAGCACCAGTATCTCTCAAAATCTGGACAGGTTTTATTTCGCTAGAGTCACTGAGTGAAACAAATCCCTGAGACATAAAGGGCTTATAATCCTCCATAGAATCAACAGAACTGGACTGTGAACCCTGGACATCAGGAGTGTCAGAACAAATGAAACAAAACTTCTCTATCACCTCTAACTGCCGCGCAAGCATGTGGTTGAGTTTTATCAAAGTCATTTTTTCTCTTAAGTTTAAAGCTGACACTGATCATATTACATTTTTTCTAACAATAACCACAATTAGTAAGCGACCCCATTCCAGAAGATCCTTCAAAACGTCCTGGACCGGACTTAGTACCACCGTGGGATGGAGACTGGGTACTTGTGATAGACTGAGACCCTGAACCACTCTTTTTTTATGTGTCTGAATTTGTAGAATTACTGCTAGTCTGAGATCTTGATACAAAATTCTTTTTATGAGACAGAGCATAAGTATCAGATATGACTGCTGCCTCTTCAAGAGTTTTCACATTCTTATCTTCTAAATGTGTTTTCAAATCTTGAGTAACACATTCCTTAAACTCTTCTACCAGGATGACTTGGCGCAAATTAGCAAAAGTTTTATCAAGTTTCTTAGATCTAAACCAGTGATCGAATAAATCTTCTTTCTCTCGTGAAAATTCAACAAATGTTTGATTATCAAACTTTCTATACTTTCTGAACTTTTGTCTATACGCTTCAGGTACTAATTCATATGCTTTTAATATTGCTGCTTTGACCTTCTCATAGTCTGAACTCTCAACTACCCCTAGTGCAGAGTATACCTCAGCTGCTTTGCCAATCAGTACACTTTGTAACATCGTTGACCAAACATTTCGTGGCCATTTAAGATTCTCTGCGACTTTTTCGAATTGGGGAAAATACTTGTCTACAGATTTTTCTTGAAATTTTGGAACTAACCTAATATTTTTTGCTGGGTCAAATTCAGTTTTGACAACTGACGGTTCTAGTCGGTTCTGTAATTTTAATTTCTCTAATTCAAAGCTCATTTCACGCTCTCTTTCTCTTGTCTTTCTAATTTATCTAATTCAAATTTCCGTTTACGCTCTCGTTCTTCTCTTTTCTTTTTCGTTCTTCTCTTTCTCTTTCTCGATCTTCTCTTTCTAATTTTTTCGCTCAAATCGCATTTTCTCTAACTCTACTTGATACTGATAATCTGACATTTCATAAGATTCTTACTTTGATTTAACTGTATATTCTGGAAGATCATATTTTTCAAAGATGCTTTCTTCTACTAGTTTGTTTGCAACCTTAATTCTAATGTCTTGCTTTCTCTGTGAGGATTTAACTTCTAACCCAAAATGCATACCTAATGCGATCAAGTCATCCTTTTTTAACGAATCAAAAACCTGAACACTTGGTGAACTAAGAAAGTCTGTGACCGAAAACACCATGTTGATTTCTGCTGGCTTATAATCAAATTTAACGGTTCAATAAACAAAATTTTGACAATAAACTACAAAAGTGCAAGAAATTCTTTCTCCCGGACGAGCCCCCAATTCTGTTATGGGTCAGAATAACCCTAAATGCCAGCAAAGATCAATCACACAGTTTAAACTTAACAATAATTTATTTAAGTACAAACTTAGCAAAAATCTAAAAATACATACATCAGAGTGTCCGTTGCTGCACACAATGTCCCAGTGAAATTATATCCCAGTAATACCTCAATGATGCTTTTACGACAATCGTCTCTATGCATCGAATTGACAGGATATTTATACAGTAATATAAATCTAGAATATTCTAGAAGTTGTAAGTACAAGATATTCCTGGAAAGTTCTGGACATAAATAAAGTTCAAGAATGTTCTAGAAAAATGACTATTGACCACTCTGGAATGTTCAAGAAAATTAATGTTACTAATAATAGACACAATGAAACAATACAATTACAACACACCTCACAACAATATATATATATATATTATTTTATATATATATATATATATATATATATATATATATATATATATATATATATATATATATATATATATATATATATATATATATCCGCTTTATTTTCCCACGGTCATTTGAAGTTGAACTTTTATATATATATAAAATATATATATATATATATATATATATATATATATATCCGCTTGATTTTCCCACGGTCATTTGAAGTTGAACTTTTTAAAAAATTATGCTTGAAAAATGTAATTTATTCTAGTGTATCGTCTACATTTTCTGATAATTGATATAATTAATGGTCTCCTTAATTACATGCATTTTGTCTGAATATCATTAAAGTCGTCACATATAATTGATAAATAATAGAGAAATGCAAACTTAAATAATCCCAAGACAATATGATAAAAATCAGATCTTTTGATCAGCTCACATACACCTGTAAAGATCGCTGATCAGATTGCCTCCCGAGAGAAGATGTGGCCACTCCTAGACATAATTACTTTTATTTGTAACGTATATCGCATATGTCTACATGTATCAATAGACTTTCTCCATCTAAAAACGGGAAATAGACAATTTTGTTAAAGTATCAAGCAAATTTTGTTTCAAACATACATGCTATGTTGTGTCTCAGTTTTCACCCTGTATGATATCTGTATAAATGTACTTCAATCTCTTTTGATATTTTTTTTATAAATTTGATCAGCATTTAGTATTCTCTCTGACATTACCTTTCTTCGGAAATAAGACTTTTGTTTCTTAGACAAAGATAGTTGCAGTTGAAATGGGATTGTATTATCAGCTTCAGATTAGCAAATGAGATACCTTCGTCAATATAGATGACAAATCAGCTGAATAGAATAAGAATTCCAATATAATTGTGGGTTACTACTACGTATATGCGGGAATTTTACGTTTTGAAAAGAAAACTAATCTCACGATGGCAATCTGAAAGACAAAAAAACCCCCAACATTTTCATCTCTATGCATTTCTTAGATAAAAAGCAATCAGTTTTAATTCTATTTATTCTATACTCACAATATAATGCAAATAATTTATTTATTTATAAAACGTGGACTTCTAAGTTTCTCAAAACCATACTGCAAGAAGATTTGCCTCTGCATTCCTTTATTGTATTGTCTTTGAATACAATTATTTTGGTGAATTCCTAAGCAAAAGTATAACTGATCACTGATATTCGTACTTAAACATGTTAAAAGGCTCTGTTGTCTATTAATACACTGAATATTTCTTCCCTATTTTCCTTATCCTTGAAGCGCTGGTGTTCTGACCTTGGTACGGGATAGATTTTATTATACATATCTTCTAGCAAACAACAAATTACAAACGCCCATGTCATCATAAATGGTTTATGGTTTTTTTTTATTAAGAATAGTTTCTTGCAGTCTGTATAATATCAATTATATAATTCATCAGCACCGCGTTTTCGAAGTACGCAGTAAATGAAACACTTAGATCCGTTGTGTGCATTAATAGAAGCCATGTACAGTATTCAAATTCCAAGGTTTGTCAGTGAGAGAACATTGGGCTACCAGAGGTATAGAAAAATATGGTTTCCGCACCGAAAAATTAGTCAGAGGACGCGCGCATGCGCCAGTGAGGGGAACACAACAAAAAGTTGGCAGTTTGAAAAATCTCAAATCGCGCATTAGTTTCTCTTAGTTTTGTGGTGAATGTATTGATTATGATAGTCTAGTTTTAATAGCGGTTTTCGTGGTATGTAGTAAGTTGGCGATTAAACAAGTTGCTGTACGAATGACCCGATTTTATTGTGACTCTGTTACGCGTCTATGTCATCGTCACGGTTAGTTGGAAACCATTCCAGGCCCTCTCTGACAACGAGTAATACATTCTATGGGGTAAAAAGAAACTGCTCAGAAACCCGCTGTTGCCTTTGTCCTTACTTAGGTATTTCGAAAATCAGATCCAATGGACCTCTTTAAACTGTACCAAGTTTACTACCCTGCGTTTCTTTTTCCTTTCTGTATATTTGATTTTATTATTCAATAATTTTTCCATCGTAAGTAAAGAACAGAATATCTGTTCATGTCTATTCCATTGTCTATGAACATTTTTCTTGAAGAATTAAGGTAGGTGCCTTGTGTTGAACTTCAATTAAATAGTGTCAATATACACTCCTTAATATGAAAGAATTTCTAAAGGTCCATGAAGTCAAACACACATTTTAATAGTGTCTAAAACTTTCTTCAGAATTTGTCAGACACTTTACGTGATATTCGAGGATTTATGTAATTTTTCATTAAATAAAATAAAACGTAATACCTATAATAATTATTATAGAAATTTCTTATTTTTATTTACTGAAAATTTCGGTAAAATTGATAAGTAGGCGAACTCCTGTGATATAAGTATGGTTTCTGTAAAAATTTCCCAAACTATCATCATAATTGTGTAATTATATATTTTCTATCGCGTGCCAATATACGTTGCAGACGCTACACCTGTTTTTTCATGAATATTGTTTTATTACATAATATACCAGAATCAGAAAAGTGTTGCGAGCGAGATTGTTATTCTTATACCCACTTAAGGTATTAAGACGTGTCTGTATCCATATATATTTTCCCTTTATGTACGTATGTAGTTATATATGAGAAGCGATGGGACATCGATGTACTAGAATAAAAATAACCAATGTCACTTTTTAAAATGAGGAAAAAATAATTCAATACAATGACGCGATAAATGACATTTCTCAAATTAATTTTAATATAACGTGACAAATTTGAAAATCATAATACCTAATAAACCAGAAGTCTCTGTCGGGACTGAAGCTCTACTGGTTTGTACATCTACTTATAGCAAAGGACGAGAAAAGTCTATGCAGTTGGGAATTGAAACTTTAAAACAGTTATAATAAATAGAATAATGATCCTTCATTAAGTCTCTTTATGTTCTTAATATAGTCTACTTGCAAGCCACATTATATTTTAATCAGACTAAAACGTATTTGGAGTAGCATTTTCAGAGTATTTAACAGAAATTTCTATTTTCAGTAACCAAGGCAATAATGTTCATTGAAGTCAAAAACCAATATGTAGAATTGTGTATCTTAGTTAGTTTTCTTGTGTGCCAAGTTATATCGAAATCAAACCATAACTGTAGGAGACGGAACATTTTGGAAACAATAATTGAAATTTTAATTTTTAGAAAAAATGGCACACCGTTCATCAAAATCAAAAACCGGTACACATAATTATATATTTTAGTGTAGTCTACCAAGTTGAATTGAAACGAGGCAGTGAAATCTGTAGGAAGAGTGTATCATTTTGAAAGATTTTAAAGATTTTTATTTTTAGTAACAACAGCAACACCGTTCTTTGAAATCAAAAACTGATACACAGAATTATGTATCTTAGTGAAGTCTGCTTGTGTGCCAAATTTTAATGAAATCAGGCCAAAACTGTAGGAAGAGTAGCATTTTGAAAAATTGTTTACAGACAGGCAGATGGGCGGACGGACGCCGGACGCATTACTATCGCATAAGCTCTTCTGGTCTCTGACCAGTAGGCTAAAAATTAATAATTTCTATTGAGTTGAATGATAAAGCCATTTTATTTCTTTAAATGAATCTGTAAACATGTAACTTACAGTGACCATTACAAACCTTCGATGAACTCACCAGATTAATTTATTAATAAAAAATATAGAAGCATTTCATCAACGACTTCAGCGAAGCCAACCTAAACTTATCAAATTCGAAATATCTTTTATTCAAAAGATAGGAAAAATATGATTTAAGCTTCACTTGGACAATCGATATGACTTAATTTTTTTTTTACATAAACAAGTGTGGTTGAATTTATTATATTACTCACATGAGATAGCACCTAGAAGTTTATCAACATACAAGTATTTGGTATACAAAAGTGTGCTTTGTTAATAATCAATATGTAAACTTTTGAAGATTATTCAATAAAATCTCATGATATGGGGGAATGACAACCTCTGAATAAGTTTTCAATTATATGATTGTAATATAAAACTGTTCTCCAGGTGAAATTGTGACTGATAATTTTGTTGTTAACTTTTTTAATTAAAGACTAAAAGAGCTCAGGCGATTTAAAGGGGTCTGTAATCCGTCTGTCTAACTCTCTGTCTTTGAACATATTTTATTAAAATACTGCAGTACACCTTCTATAGTTTTTGACTAACCTAGCTAACCTAGAAAAGAAGGATATGGAAAAACAAACAGAATTAAATATCAAAAGTCCATAAAACAATACAAGATAGGTGCAGAGAAAACACAGACCTTCATAACATCAGAGGTGGGAGTTGTTTTTAAAGATTTTAATTTCTGAAATACTTATTATGACGCTTAACAGTGCTTAATCAGTGCATTTTTTTCCTCCATGAAGAAACGAAGTTAGGGATATTATGCATAGTTTTAGGTCAAACTGTTACTTTTATTTTATACTTCTAAGAACAAACTTGTAGAGCAACACTCTGCGGAAGATTCCTGATTTAATTATTTTGTACCTTGGGCTTTTCTAATTAGCTGATCATCACAGTGTACTCAAAGCGAGTGGTACCGGTTAAATAGAGATTCCCGTGGCACTCATCCCTCCTCTTGTGTTTCTAGAGGTCTTCTTGATATGTTTCATGCATAGAACAACATGTCTGTTTGGGGCTCATCTGCATCTTTTCAAAAATTGATCAAGGTTACAATCGACCGAAAGAAAGCAATACATATTCATACACTTTAGGCATTCTGTTTCTATTGATGGCAATTTGTAACCGATTAATCGATTAGAAAATCCATAATTGGATATTCGGAAAAAATAAAAAATAAATATAATATATATGTAAAATTTTCTTAAAATTCCTCTTTTTAAGAAAGGAAATCGCTGCGTCTTCTTGGCGGTTTTACACATCTTATGAATTAAGAATATTTGAAGGTAATTATATAATAGCTCTCCGGATTGAAATTGCAGGGATAATTGGTTATTTTGTAAAGTATTAATTACTGTTTTTAAAATATCGTGCCGTTACCCATATAGTCTTGTGATTTTTTTATTATATGCAAAACATCACCGTTTAGCACTTTAAATTATGGTATCTCTATATTGTTACTTTTAAACTATAAATCAGTAAATTGAGAGTTCAATTAATATAGTTTTGATGACAATACAGAATAAACTTCATTACCATTTGCGTTGAAAAAGTATTCAATTATCTGATTTCTCAAGCAAGGTTTACGATTTTCTTAACTGTTTTTCTTGTCTATTGAACAATGTTGAAATTAAAATATATTAATTATTATCATTATTAGCCATCTTGCGTATATGAATAGAAAATGTCAAAATATATTTCTTATTAGACTAACCAGTTAATCGGTCGAAAGGTTTGGTGGTTTACCGATTGGCAATTCTGCAATAGATTGCCATCCCTATTATTTTTATAATACTCAGCTTATAATTGAACATCGACTCTTTTTTGTAAAGGGGATGATAAATAAAAATAATTTCCTTCACAAATTATTTGTTGAGAATTTAGAGCCGTTTGACTAAAATGGTCTGACTCAAACATTTTAGTCTTTATGATTATTATTTTTTTCTTTTTATTCCTGAATTTTCTTATTCTCTGGAACAGGCATGTTGATAATTTCTTGGGGGGATCACACCTGCTTTATATATACATTTAATTCCAGTTTTTATACAACGAGTGAGGGGGGGGAAAACAAACATTATTTCACAGGTCTGGATGATTTCAATATTGATAGCAAAGAACAAATACTTGGAATGTAGAAATGCTATGCTTCGGACCATTCTGATAATTGCATTTACACAAAAATAGAACATATGCATGGTTTAATTCTTTTGCTCAAAACATTCCATAGACTTTATGCATATTTAGCAATAATATATAGTGTATATAATATGGATTATTGAAAAGAATTAAAATCATTAGGTAATATGACACAACTTGATACAACGTGAAAGAAAAAAAATGTTTACAACTCCTTAGGATCTCTATAATGGCGCAGAGCGGGAGCGATTTCAGTTCAAATTGTCTGTAAACGGCTATTTCATTTATATGTCTTACCTGAACTTCCAAATTGTAGTTATCCCAGACATAAGTCAGTCAAAAATATACAGAACAATCCATATATCAGTATTTTTCGTGTTTGTCAACATCACAACTTAAAATTATCCGCCATGTTTTCTGACCTTGATAGATTATACATCGGGACAGCCAATGAGATTAAGGATCTATAGGGAGCGGATTTCTTTGGAATTACCTTATTTTAAGCCTAAATATCACTTTTTGCGGAAAAATTACACATGGAATAGTTTTATTCATTGATGCTTAGTGTTACTATTCATCAGTATTATTTAGAAACATCGATATTTGCTTTATTGAGTTATTAGAAATTTCAAGCGCAAGTCTCACTACGTCATGTGTGAACTGTCAAGGCTGCTGAAAAAGCGAGAAGAAATCATACAGATTTATTTTACATGGTTTTCGCGTTTAACAAGCTATGATGTCGACAGTGAATAAAATTTTCGTCTTATTAGAAGTAAGTTGAATGTAAAAACAATTTATTCGGCCTGCAGTCGCTCATTTAAAAAAATATTTTTGCACCATTACGGAGATGCTATGGAATTGTAGCCCTCTCCAGAAGACATCAGATAAAAAAATCGGAGAGGGCTACATTATTGCAGCTAGGTATGCATTATCGTTCATTTAATTGGGACCCGTGGCCATTTTTGGTTTTTTTTTAATTATGTTTTATTTTTCACTCTAAAAATTACAACTTCAATGTCTATTTTAGTTTGAATGCCTTTATATGAAATTCTGTAGAAAAGCATCAAACCATTAAAAAGGGAAAAAAATTTAATTTTAGTTGAAACACGTGATTTGATTCGGGAAAATATTTATAACATAACTTTCCTACGTCACAATGAGTTACGTTAAAAAAATATTACTCCGCTTGACGTTACTTTTAAAATAATTCTTAATTTGAAGCCTTTTTTCCGTAGGATATATTCTCACATTATCTCAACTGAAATTAAATTAAAAGAATTGAAGCTTATTTCAAATTATGTTATCCAATTTAACAAAACTTGGAGCAGTTTACGCTTTCTCATAAACCGCTTCCTTAAATAAAGAACGAGTGCACTTATGGGCCCCGGTAAAATGTGAAAAAATAAATAATCAAATTCAGCAAAAAAATTCATTTAAAATTTAAAATTTTATTTAAATAAAGATTCAAGATTTTTTGCTGAAATCTACAATATACAAAGAACACAAGTATACAATGTGGTAGGGGTGCCACGGGA
>NW_026922669.1:0-19663 GCF_032062105.1 Saccostrea cuccullata
TGTTGTGAATGGTTCACAAGTGTTTGCAGACCTGTAATGAAATGTTCTATTTACAATTCTACACAAGAACGAAGTATTTACGCTGTAAACGATTCGCAAATAATCAAGTTTCCTTCATCCGATTTTTAAAATTCTCTTATTCCAGCTTTTGGTCAAACATTTCTGGAATGGCATTTCAAAACAGACGTTTGGATTCTTTTGTACATCTCATTTAAACAAATTGTGTTGAACCGCTTTTGACGTTCATGTTATTAATATTTGAGCAACTACAAGTTTAGCCAAGGCAAAATAGACAAGCTATAGTCTACACTGACTTCTGATGTTGAAAGTTTAATAAAAGTGTGACGGAAAATAAGCAAAAGAACAAGTCAACCGCGTGGGACAGGGCTGAATTCGCTATCATAATATTTTTTATCACAGAGATTTACAAAATAAATTTTGAAAAGAGTGGGAATAACCGTTCGGTCTCTTTTTTTTAACGCATAAAATTTAGATATTAAATTTAAGTATTTTTTATTTATCATATTTGTATCCAATTATGAAATATTTAATTAAAAACATTTATGTTTAAAATATGGAATACATCTTTATCCAAATTTTCAGAACATCCCAATTACACACGGGAGTTGAAATATACATGTTTGTGTTTTAAAAAGAAAGTCATGCTAGCAGAGGCAATTGTTTCTGTAATAAATTTTTGACCCATACTATAATAATGTTATCATTATACTATGGGTCAAAAATTTATTACAGAAAAAGTGCCTGTGCATGCTAGCAATTGTGAAAATTTATAGAAAACTACCTCCGTTTTTAGATATATGCAAGTCAATGAAGTTGATTTTACAGATACAGAACACACAATACATTATGATTACAAAATTTAATTAATTTTAAATAAATCTCTCCTAGCATATCAACTTTAATATCAGAGAAACTCTAATAATGTTTTAGCATCAAATTTGCATCAACAATGTGTATAGAAAATAGCAAAATGAGCAATAGGTTATGTACGACGGCGTATTCGTGCCATTTAAACAATGTAGAAATATTTTTTTAAATCGTTTGTACGATTTAATAAATCGTTTGTACGATTTAATAAATCGTTTGTACGATTTACTAAATCGTTTGTACGATTTACTAAATCGTTTGTACGATTTACTAAATCGTTTGTACGATTTAGTAAATCGTTTGTACGATTTAATAAATCGTTTGTACGATTTAGTAAATCGTTTGTACGATTTAGTAAATCGTTTGTACGATTTAATTTAGTAAATTGTACAAACGATTTAGTAAATCGTACAAACGATTTAGTAAATCGTACAAACGATTTAGTAAATCGTACAAACGATTTAGTAAATCGTACAAACGATTTGTTAAATCGTACAAACGATTTGTTAAATCGTACAAACGATTTAGTAAATCGTACAAACGATTTAGTAAATCGTACAAACGATTTAGTAAATCGTACAAACGATTTAGTAAATCGTACAAACGATTTAGTAAATCGTACAAACGATTTAGTAAATCGTACAAACGATTTGTTAAATCGTACAAACGATTTGTTAAATCGTACAAACGATTTAGTAAATCGTACAAACGATTTAGTAAATCGTACAAACGATTTAGTAAATCGTACAAACGATTTAGTAAATCGTACAAACGATTTAGTAAATCGTACAAACGATTAAGTAAATCGTACAAACGATTTAATAAAAAATTTCTACATTGTTAAAATGGCACGAATACGCCGTCGTAGTTATGTGTTACCTAAAAAGATTAACTCTTTGTCATTGCTAAAAATATTCAACCGAATCACAACATTGACACAGAAAATATCTTACATTTTAATTTTTTATACAAGTTTGACTTTACCCTTATATCACAAGAAGATATGAGCTTTCAATGTCCCTCTATTATAAAATATTGCCAAGATTATTTTTTCTGCAAATGATCTTAAACTGTACACATATGCTTGGTCTAGGTCATTGTACACCCTCAGATTAAAGAAAAACTTTTGTGAAGTACGAGTTTTCACGTTTTTTCCGATAGAAGTTTGTGGACCAGTCAAGAATTATACCTACATGTAATTGTTAGTTTGTCCAAATAACCTTGGTTCAAAGTCATGACACACCCTCAGGTCATAAGATTTTTTTAAATTATGAGTTCTGAATGTTTCTCCATTTGGGAAATATAGTCAAGACATGATTTCACATTCGCATACACCGAGAAGTAATTATTCCACACCCCTCCCTAAAAAATGACCCTACAAAAATTTATGTATTGGGGAAATAATCATTTTATGATGCTGCATCATTAATCTGTTCATCTGAAAGAGAATTGTATCCTATCTGAAACTGGTCATCGACAGGAATATTAAGGTCTACATTTTCTTCAAGGTCTTCCCATTGTGATCGGTCTTCGGTGATGCTGTTAGGATCAAGTGTTGGAGCCGGACGTAAGTACACATTAGGATCTGTAGAATACAAATACTGAAAATTTTATTAATCGAATGATTTTTTTGGTTTCATGTTTACTCAATAATCACTAAATAACTACTTTGCTGATTTTGAGACAAAGTATACAATTATCTAAACAAAAAATTTACTGTAGACTTTCTTTTTTAATTCGAATGATAATTATATACCCAGTACCTTGCACGTTGATAGGATGTGAGTGGATCCGGATCTGACCTACAGACCGTTCTACGAAATGGTCTGACCCACCTTTTATTTTTAAAATAGAAAATATAATAAGTTTTTTTTTTAAATGAAAAATAGGTTGTTTTTTTTTTTGTTAGAAAAATGGGCAGATGGTCGGATAATTATATATCAATTAATTGGTTCCTTCTTCAACACTATATTTTATTAGGAATAATTTTTTTTAAATGCATGCTTTAATTATTTAGTAAATTTCTATTATTTTTTCTAATGAAATTGTTACTTTTTCTTTGCTAAAAAAATAATTCATTGGATTATGTAATACTTCTTTTATTTGATAAAACCGATACTTTTTTCAAACCATTAGATATCTCTAACTACAAAACATGCAGTCTGACATTTATTTAATAAGCAGAGAAGGTCATTTTGAATTCACTGGAAATAAACATTGTATTAACATTTTTCGTTACCGAAACGCCCAACACTCTTGACGGCAAAATAAAACAGCAAATTTCTCAGGAATATCAAGACATTTTGTATCTAAATTTTACATATCTGCTCAATTTTCAACAAATACCAGATTGATTTCCAATCGCTGAATAAGATGTAGGGCTGTTATCAGAAGAAAGGAGGCGTCGGGACTCTTTACTGCTGGATGCAGCGCCTGTAAAAAAAAAAAAAAAGATTGACGAGAACTAAGCAAAGAGGTATTTATGAAAAAAAACAACATCTTCACTTCTTGAACAAAATACATGTATTGTGTGAATGATGAATTAAAAGAGAACTATTTAATGATATGTAATATATAAATATAGCCCGTTCATAAGATCGACCCATATAGATAAACGTGTATATCCAATTCACAGAAAAGCATACCGACTAAGCCCAACACTTTTGTTATTTAGTAGATCATTTTCATTTTTTAAATAGAAATTTCAAGTCCGTATGCTTGTCAAAATCTATAAATAGTAACATAGGTCCAGATGCTGTTCTATATATACCGGATCATGTGATCAAATTTGGGCCAATCAGAGAACTCAGAATACTATAGTAATAGAGAAAAGTAATACTGTATTTTACCTTGGTTAATGAAAGGACGTACACGTGCTTCTGGCCGTTGAGGTGTCTCTGCGACAGGTAATGCTGCCAAAAAAAAAAAAAAAAAAAAAGATATATATATATATATATATATATATATATATATATATATATATATATATATATATATATATATATATATATATACTGCCTCCGGATTTCTGTATTAAATAAAAAATATCTTTTTTTTTAATAAAGTATTTGTATTTTTCCTTTTTCAACTTCAACCAAAATATCATCATAAAACATTAGGATTTACATTTTAAACACATTTAATTGATTTTGGAGGGTTTCTCCCAATATATGAATAAAACCTGGGTGAGAGCGTGGTAATGTGGTGGCTGATGACACATGGTTATTTCTCTGACATTTCCTTTTCATGCAACAAATTTGGATTATTGCAAGAAGTATGGCAATCGATAGCCCACCACAAATCCATAGAACAGTTGTAACCTTAACTCTATTGAGATAATTGAATGAATGACGTTTAGATACGAATATTTCAAAGTCGATTTTTAAAAAAAAACTGATACGGAATTATAATACTGATCTACAATATCTAAATTCACCTCTTACTTGAGAAAAGTGGCAAGCTTTTGCAGAGGGTGATTTTTATCTGTTTCCACCAGTAAATGTCCATATCTCACAGAAATAAAAAAAAATTTAAAGAAAATTTAAAAAGATTACTCATTTAATGGGGGAATAAAACAAGACACCACAGAGTCTTTATTTTTTTCTCCATTCTAACAGCTTTTAAAATTATAAGCATCTATTTACATGTACATTGTTATTATTGAGTAAAAGTTACCTAGGTAAAATGGAACCCATACATGTTGCTGAAAATCGTATTCCCTGGGAATCGTGCGGTCTACGTACATGTAAATGAACCAGCAGGTCAAACAATAGTGAAAACATTGTAGATAGCAGCATGATTCCCGAGTCATAATCTGAAAATACGAATCCAAAATCTCATTTTAAACTCGAATTCGAGCATAAAAAATGGCCACAGGGGCACGGACACCACATCGTCACAAATTACGGCCAAAATGTACGATACGCGCCCATTCTAGGAGAGAGTTACTACATGTACACTAGCTGCAATAATGTAGCCCTCTCCTTTTTCAATTTGGGAGGGAGGGGGAGAGAAAATATCAGATAAAAAAATCGGATAGGGCTACATTAGTGCAGCTACATGTACATTAGTATATGCGTACTCCGAACCGTGGACACCAAAAATAATTTATATCTACAAAAGTTGTCGATGTAAACATTGATGAATGGACCTTCAATAACAGAATACAGTAAATAGATAACAAATTGAATTTCGAACAAACTAAAAATGATTGTTCTTAGTTATTAGCCGATCCGATTCCCAAAGGATGACAATTTTAGAACAATCTCCAAAAAAGACATAGCTGTCGCATCGCAGACTACTGTACATATGTGTACCAGAAGATAATTTCAAGTTTATTAAACAATGCAAAGTTGACACGATTAAAGCCATGATAGTTGATGATCATAAGAAACTGAAAATGGTTTAATGTACCCATAACGATGCAGATCCCGATATGCAAATGTGCAATTTACAGCGAATGATTTAGGAGGATTTTCCCACTTTTTTCATTATCTTTCAATGAACTAGCTTTCCATTTCCGATTTCTAGACATACACTGTAATCAACCTGTATATTTTATCCACCTTCTAACCCTTTATAAATTGCTCTACAGACCAAAAAAATTGTTTGTTTGGAAATTTCTACCATCTGACAACAAATTCGCAACAGGCATGTTTATGGGTCTGTAAAGACGACTATATAGGGTTAGAACTTAGAAGATGGATAAATATTCAAGTTGGTTATACGAGTCTAACCTACTGCAAAACTAGACCCTTGGGCCAATTTTAAAGACACCGTCCTTGGACGAAAAGGAATTGATTTTATTAAAAAAAAAAAAAAAAAAGGACAACTCCTCCTTTAATTAAAAAAAGGAATTATTTAGACTGAGTGGAAAAATATATATGTAATTTCAAATAAGAAACCCTCTTCTAAAATTCAATGGACCAGAAAGTTTAAAATTCGTGTTAAAGCTTTATAACATAGTGTAAATTCAAAATTATTCCAATCTT
The DNA here is from genome assembly GCF_032062105.1 of Saccostrea cuccullata. Classification (NCBI taxonomy): domain Eukaryota; kingdom Metazoa; phylum Mollusca; class Bivalvia; order Ostreida; family Ostreidae; genus Saccostrea; species Saccostrea cuccullata. The sequence goes on from NW_026922669.1 coordinate 5,880, forward strand.
CGTCGTCCCGGGGTTGGGGGGGGGGGGGGGCATAAACATGAAAAGAAAAAGTTTGTTTCAAGGAACGATAAAACGCATTTTGCCCGAAAACACAGTCAATAAATGTTGTATTTTTTAAATTTTAATTTATTGTTATTTTTTATTTCTTGACATTCTTTTTTAATTTTTTTTTACGTATTGTCTTCCGTGATATAAACTGGAGTTAAATTCTGTCAATTTCGAACACCAACGAATGCTATTTAAAGAAATTTAGCTGATCCCGCCCATTTGCGAAGAAAGCGGTCCAACATCTCATCGACAGGTCCAATATCTCACTCAACGGCCAAAAATCGATTTTTTTTAATGGCGGATCAGTAAAACATTAAATATATTAGACTTTTCCGTACAGATTTGTAAATAAACAAATCCTTAAAGGTATGATGAATGTAACTGTAATAAATAAACACTTTACTGTAATGATAAGTTTCCATGCATCCTCCTGTGACGTAACATTGGTCCTTCTCATAGCACCACACCACTAAACAGAGGTCTGTCGGAGCAGCATCTATATAATAAAAAGTCTTATAATTCAGTTTTTCTTCTTCGTGAAGAAAAAGAATTTTTTCAGAATGAAATAATTGACATCATTAATAATAATACTATATTTACATCGCGAACATTCATAGAGAGTTTGAAGTCGTGGTAGAGAAACATTTGTTGATTTCGCCATGTGACTCCTTTCTGGACAAGAAATACATTTATCGTTGGTCTCACTAGAGGAACACACATCGGGAAGGAGACCTGGAAGATTTACAATGACATTCTAAGAAATTTGTATTACCAGTATATACGAAATTCCCCATTAATCGAGTTTATAAATCGAACATTTCTTATTCCTTTGCTTAACGTGAAGGAACTTATGCATGCTTAGAAAATCACGTCATGGAAGCTTGCCCTTAAGGAGGCCGACTGGAGTTTTATTGTGTGAAAACTACAACAGCGAAACTCTTCATTTTATACCATGTATAACTTTAATTAACTTCAGTGTACATGCAAAGTTTGGGGGAAATCTACCGTCCAGGTATTTTTAAGGGAGCGTCTCAATATACAGGTACATTTACTATAGGGTTATATAGGAAAATGCCAATTTTTATCACTTTACAGCAAATTATACAAATACTACAATAGACTTTTTGTTCAAATTATACAGAGTACTAAAAATTATGACGGGCGCAAAGGACTTATATGAAAACATAATAAAAATAATGGAGATATTCTCAAATTTCTATCTTTTAAATTTCAAGAGCGTATGTTTATAGCTTTTTCTTTTATAATATTTTAATACCCTTTCATTGAGAGCTTCAGTTTATCATAACGTCAAAAACATACTGTAACGACGTCAACCTACCAATCAATTGCAAAATCGGTTTAAAAATCAGTTATATGAAATTAATTACATTTTCGAACCTTTAATTTCCTAATTTTGTTTGATATTATTAATTAAGCGAAAAAAGTTGCATCAAAACAGTAAATACGCTTCATTTTACCATGATGCGCGAAATATTGCACAATGAAAACCTCAGTTGACTCCCTTTAATAATATGTTATTTTACATATCCATAACAATTGCCCCTCTAATAATTATATATCCTACACATTGCATTCATAATTCTGTAATTGCTGAACAATTTTCTTTACCTGGCCTGCAACTGGTGGTAAAGTTTTCTGTGCGGAAATCCTCCGTCCTCATCCATTTTGTACGAGACTGGGCAATCGTCAAGTCCTGTAATAAACAAAAATTGGAACTAACAAAACTATATGACTATTCCCAATTTTCAAAAGTGAGTTATCTCCCCTCAAAATCGGAACTCTTCTACACTCGCCTAACTTCCGCGGACTACTATTCAACAAAATAGTGATTAACTTACACGCTGTATTTAAAAATTTGAAAAGAAGGAAACGGTTTGCATTTTTTTAAGATAATAAATTATTCTATAAAGGGTCTTTTAGCTCCCCTCCTTTTCTAGAGAGCTACACGAATTAGCCAGGCACGTAACATCGTCTTTAAAAGTGGGGGGGGGGTAGCCAAAGAAATATTTTTTCTTACCTGGAAAAGTTGACAAGCAAAGAAAAACCTTGCCCAAAGTTGAAAAAGATACTTATTTCAGTACCAGTTCCTTGGCATACAATACTACATTTCCCTTATTTAACTTTTTCGTAGTATTAACTGTGTGTGTGTGTGTGTGGGGGGGGGGGGGGGGGGGGGGGGTGGCAACCTGTCTATCAATGAACATTTTCAATAGAAAAAGTAATATTAGGAAAAAAAGTGGGGGTGGGGCTAAGCCCCTTGACCACCACCCCCAACCCCCCTCCCCCCACCCCCCACCCCCCGTGCGTACAGGTACAGAATATGTAAATGGGTTGAACAGTTGAATATGAACCATAGTTGTGAAAATTAAAAATTATTAGAATTATTAATTGTGAATTCAATAAAATTACGGTACATATATTTTTTCACAGATGTACATGTATGTCAGTTACACGGGGTTACATGAGTCTCTCTCTCTCTCTCTCTCTCTCTCTGATATTGTTTTTTTTACACACTTTGCAAAAAAGAATAACATAAAAATAAATACATGTACTTACACTGAAAGTATTTTAAAAAAATAAATAACACTTGAGAAAAGAATGTTTTCCGTTAATTAACGAGAAATACGCTAGGAAATTATTGTATCAATTTCGTGTTTCTGCTCTCAATTCTCTGATCTAAAACAAAATGTGTATTTTACTCGGGAATATACATGTATATATGCTTAGATCCTACACTAAAACTTTGATTAAATGCAGCTAAGACTTTATACGACACATGTAACACGAATTCAGGTCAATGCCATTTTAATTAGTCTTTCTTCGTTACATGAGGACATGAGATTAAATTATTCATTTAGAATTCCATTCAAAGTTTTAATACTATATAGTGAATCAATTATTTTACAAATAAAAAATTCTAGAAACACTGTTAATTCAAATGAAATAGGCCTTTAATTGTCACCAAATGTGTTCTTGTAAGTAAAAGTTCTTTGTTATGACATACAATCGAGCAAAAACGCAGTTTCTTGATATCGGTCGCGGAAGACGAACTACTGCTGTATATGCAGCAATTTCAGAGGTAAAACTGTAGATGGACATGTCATCAGTCTCCAAAAAATTCCTAGAGATACAAAGAAAATATGGCTGCAGCAGGCTAGATTAATTCGTAAAAACTTTATAACTAAAAATTTGTTCTGCACAATTTGTAAATAATGATGATCCGTCTGTAGAACATCAACTACCGAAAATTAGCTTATTAGATTTTTTTTTTAAATTTTTTATTTTAAATAGGCCTATTCGAATATGTATCAGCATTTATCAGTAATTTGTTTCGTTTTTTTTTTTTTGTAAGGGGGGGGGGGGGTCACACAGCACCTTATTATAGTACTACACTGATTAATACAAATCCAGAAAGAGACTATGAGTGGGCAATTTAAAAAAAATACGAATCAGTTAAGATTTCTTTTTATTCACAAACACAATAACATTTTTCCATATGACAGAGGCATTACACCATGAACATGTTTACATCAAGAACGTCCGCGGAAGTGACTTTATTTATAGCGCATGCGTATTAAACACAGTAAAAGAGTTCCCTTCAGGGGAAATAACTCACCTTTTGAAAATGGGGAATAGGCAGGCTATTTCTGCACACAACTATTGAATTCATAGTTTTGTAGTGTATTTGGGGGGTGTTTTTAAATTGATAATTGGGATCGGGCTCGGTAGCCCAACGATCTCTCTCTTCCTGCGTTTCCGCTAAACTGGCTGCAGGCCTAGTCTGGTCCCCTTCCCACAATTCCGTTCGCGCACTCTCTACATTGTGTCAATGTTGAGAGTGCGCGAACGGAATTGTGGGAAGGGGACCAAACTAGCTGCAGGCCATGATTTTCAGAGCTCCTTGGTTTTGTAATATATCCAATCAATTGTTTATAATCAATATATTATTTTTATCTAAAGTGATTCAGTTGTTTTGATACTATTAGGAAATCACTTTAATTTTATTTATTCCACTGAAAAGAGTCTTACTTCAATTATTGCAATTTATTGAATTGTCAAGTACCTGGGGTATGCTATAATATTACGCGCACCAATTCAAATATTATTTATTTGAAGTGAGCAAAAAATAAATGAAATGGTTAATATTGAAAAATACAATGAAGCTTTTATTACAATTTTTACCAAAAGAATAAATGTCAAATACATGTATTCGTAGTTAATGTAAAAATGGTCACTCCACTATATCATACCCCCCCCCCCCACCCAAATAAAAACAAAACAAAACAAAAAAGAATAACAAACCAATTTTCTTTTCGTATATTATTTCTTGTTATTTTTACTTTTTATATCTATTGTTCCATTATGAAATTCTCAAGTAAATGTCACTTTGAAATATTTGTCTCTTTTTCCATGCAACTTAATTGTATGTTAAAATTGTGTGCATTCACATTACAAAATTAGCCTAAAAACACATTTTTAAGTCAAGAAAACTACGAGATTGTAAACTTTAAACCATTTTAAGATAATTTTATCTGTAAACTCTAAACAAGGAAGTTATACTTTATGTAGAGCAAAAGGTCAGCCAAGATAAGCGAATCATTTAAAAACAAAACAAAACAAAAAAAACCCCACCCAGCTAGCCTTTTTATTCCAATACCAGATTGATTGAGTATTACAGAATTATACTTACTGATGTTAGAACTATAACCAAACAGACTAGGACGAACCAGGACATAGTTTGCTGTTCTCTTCTACGAACAGTGATTTTTCTGTAACTCAAATTCAAATTGATTTTGTAAAAAGTTGGGTTAACTAACAAGCCCTGACATGCATATTGGAAACAGAAGAAGGAATCAATGTTAACATTGTATATTTGATTATTAATTATTTTATTTATCATCTTTGATTAAAAAAACAATATTGAGATTTTTCAAAAATTCCCTTTATAGATTGTCTATTAGAAAAAGCATAAAAGATGTCATTACCTGTGCTAGTTTACTTCTATATCCAGTTCAGATACATATACAGTATATCTCTTATCTCATTATTAAACTCCTACTGATGAGGCATATCACACAATTAAATTCACAAAAGAATAGATCCACTGTGAGATTCGATGTAAAGTTTTTTAGATTTCTTTTTGTTTTGTTTTTTGGGTTTTTTTTTTTGTTCTTTATTAATTTTTTTTTCACGTTACAGTTTTTATTATCTAATAATGCGCACGCACTCAAGGTTTTAACACTGCACATTGAAGAGTTCTTATTTCATTTTATAAATATCCATTAAATTTATCTATTCATAGCTATCAGATAGACTAAAAAGAAATCAATGACAGATAGGTTCAGAATTTTTTTTCATTTCTGGGAGGTATCATCATATGAATTTCAGTTACTCATGAAGTATCAGTGAAATCAATTGAGATTTAGGTAACCTTGATTAAAGATGTAAAATGTTTATTACAATGTAAACATGGGAAAAAAAGGAATATTTTGGTACAGATATAAGACTTATTTGAAATTCTGAAATTATATCTTACCACGAACATGAGAGATTCTTTTAATCTAAGGTTTTACAAGACAATATTTTATCAATAACAACAATAACAACAAAAGAATAAAGTCTAAATTTCGGGTCACAAATGGGTCTATATACACCACTTGTTCTTTATGATACATGTAGTAGGTTCCTTTACTACCGCCAACCTCATCCTCATGTCAGTTTTTCATATCTTTCTTCTTTAAAGAGATTTTGAAGAATTTTTGATGCATTTTATATTTTTCTATTTATTTCTTTCAATCTTCGACAATAGAAGATCTAATTTAGAGTCCATTGCCTTCACTTTACTTTCTAGAAGACTAACTCTATGGTCAACCCGCAACGTAATTTCCGCTATGTCAACCACGCCAACTGTGTCGTCATAGATGTCCATCATTTCATCTCTTGTTGACCTCATTGTCTTTAGACTTTGCTTTACTTTGTCTTTCAGTCTGGAAATATCACTCTGTCTACTTTTTCCAGCCTTTGTCAAAACTGTTAGTTTAAAGAATGATTTGATGGCATCTGCAGCGGCAGATTTCCTTTTAAACGAGGTTTGAATTCGCGAAGCAAATGCGAACACGTGTTTCTCCGCCCGGGTGTGTTCGACTTGTTGGGCTATAATCGCAATGAGAAGAGCAGTGGTGATTAATCCCAATACGGCTGTAACAACCGAAACATATCTACCACAATAACTCTCAGGCATTACATCCCCGTGATCAGATGACAAAAACACCATCGTGATCAACCACAGGGATTCAAAGAAGGAATTCTTTTTATATTTATTTCGGTCGTAATAGAGTTCACAAGCTCTGTAGGCCCAGGTGTTTACAAGAATCGTCACAACCATGACTACGATAAGAAGTAAACCCGGACGCCTGTTCATTAAAGCTTTGAAGACAAAGGAAGTGTTAATTTTTGTTTTGCTCATTACACCGATACTGTATATGAATGTGTCTGTCACCATGTCGCTGTGAACAACTGCAAAATCGCAAATCAAGTACACTCGTGTCAACATAGCTATCGATAAAACTGCATCGATGCTTACGGAATGGATGACTCCTTGTGTTGAGGCATAGTTAAACTTAGAATCTCCAGGAAAAGGGTGAATGGAACAGATAGCTAATTCTAAAAATAAACACAACCAATTTCGTGACGTCATCACTGACAGAACACTCCTGACGCCAGAATCCAGCGCTCTAATCCGCGCAGATACGTAATAGTCCACACAAATAAACACCAAGAGAAGCAGCGTTGAAATCGAAATTAGAAACTTCAGCATAAGAGAAACTAGGCCTCGTTTTGAGATTGATCCTTTGATGTATAACTCAGCTTCTAGGACCATGAAAACGATTCCAATCATTGCCAATGTGAATTCCATATTGACTACTCGTCGCCGACATAAAACTAAACTCATCCGTAAATCTAATTTCTGTGCAAGAGTCATGGATTCTTTTTCGGGCATACAAGTTGCGTTTGTATTCTCTCTCAAAGGTTCAGTGTATTTTTGCACAATGTCTCCTGAATTTAAGGGTGTCTTTGGATCGTCAGACATCTTTAAATGAAGTTGTCAATGTATTATTCACCGAGAATGATTTCATAGCAGCACCTGTCGACCATAACCCCCATATATAAGTATGTAACAAAGTGATCAAGAAAACGATACAAGCTGTTTGCTTATAACAATTCATAAAATATTGATTGAGCACTATCAAGCCTATACGATGCCTCTTATGCACACGCTTTTGCACCTGTTATAATTTATGATGCCGGAAAAGGGGAGGACTTTTTCCACTCTAGATGATAAATACTATAGATAAAATAGAAACACTTTGTTCAATTCTTGCATCATTATACTGATCTTTCAAGTTAGAACGAACAGAAATCTATACAAATATCTCACATGTTGTTGGAAACAAACAAAAAACCCCTCACCTATATATATTCTCTCTCATATCTACAAACACATAATTAGCAAATTACATTATTATACCCCCCGCTTGAAAAGTGGGAGAGTATACTGTAAGGGGACGACCATTTGATTCTGAGGGGGGGGGGGGGGGGCCTGGCAAATTTTTTTGAGACGGATTATTTATTTTCATGCCTGTCAAGGACAGATTATTTATTTTCAAGATTATCGAGGACAGATTATTTATTTTCTTCTTTGTCTTACGGTACCTTGATCGATTGACTCTAAAAGACTAATCTTTTATATACCATAGGCTGATTCAGGATGGGGTGTGTGTATAACTTCGTTCAGGCAAGAGGTCTGGGGCCACCTTAAGGACCCCCTAAGTGGGACATGGGCGAAGCACTGGTAGAGGCCAAGGGCGGGAAATTCCCCAGAAGCTCTTGGGTTTTCGGGTATTTTAAGAGTAAAACCAGGACAATTATAGTGGTATTGGTTATTATGTAGCAAAGTATGACATTATTAATATTGGTCATATCATACTTTGAATGAAGGGGGTCCAGGGGGCGAAGTCCCCTGAAGCTCATGGGTTTTTGTGTATTTTAAGAGTAAAACCAGGCACAATTATGTAGGAATAGGTTAGTTATGTTCCAAAGTATGACATAATTAATACTAGTCATATCATACTTTGGATTTTGGGGGCCCCGGGGGCAAAGCCCCCTGAAGCTCTTGGGTTTTTGTGTATTTTAAGAGTAAAACTAGGCACAAAAATATTGGTATTGTACTAAAAGTATGGCAATATTAATATAATTCATATCATACTTTGAAATTTTAGGGGAGGGGTCAAACACATGTATGCCTTCCTTAAATCCGCCACTATATACTTTGTATTAATTTATCGGGAAGTATAATTCTTTGACAAGAAAATTTATCTTTTGTGGTGTTTAAGAATTGGCTTGTATTTAAAGTGATTCATCACATCTACTGAGTGCACATTGTCATGTTAATCAACTGACTACAAGTATCCAGTCTGGCAATCTGATTTTAAATATTATTTGGTTCTAAAATGGCGAGCGAAGCGAGCCAAAAAAAATGCTGAATTGAAGATTCTGAGGTTAAATTACACGGAAATAAAAAGGTATTTTCCACAATATTTAAATATCATAAGTCAAGGTCAGATTATTTATTTTCTTTGTAGAGGAGGACAGACTATTTATTTTCAACATTTTCAGGGACAGATTATTTATTTCCAAAATCTGCCAGGTCCCCCCCCCCCCTCAGAATCAAATGGTCGTCCCCTAATCGGTATGTCCGTCCGTCCGTCTGTCTAGCTGTACGTCCGTCCGTCTGTCTGTTACGCTTTGGGGTACCCATCTCTTATCCGCAACTCCTCTTATATCACTGAGTGAAATTCAATGAAACTTTCACAGAATCTTTATTACATATTGCCATTGTGCACCTCCTATTTTACTTTTTGATCCGACACATATTTTGGGTTTCCCCGGCCACAGCAAAACATGGACTTTGTCATCAGGTATAACCATATGGGAGGCGGGGGGTATCATTTAGTGAGCTCATTGCTCACAGTACCTCTAGTTTTTATGAGCAGAGATGTGTTTCATAAATAGCAACGTATATATAATTTAAATAAATTAATTTGATATAGGGGGGAAATAACATATTACATGTAGATGCCAGACATAAAATTAAAAAAGAATGAATTTGTTAAGGTTACTACTTTTTAAAAGATGTTAGACAAAAAGAAGTGAACATAAACATTCATTTTGAGGGGAAACACCATTCTTAAACAATAAAAAAAAATTACCTCTTGAAGAATTCCAATATTGAACATTAATCAGATTCAAAACTGCCGGTTCCTTCCGTTATGGAGATTGATTGATTGTATAGTGTTTAACGTCCCTCTCCAGAATTTTCACTCGATATGGCGACGCCACCACTTGCCGGTTGAGAGCTACCAATGTTGTCCTATTCTCGGCGCTCTGGGCCATAGCTGCAGAACTGTAGCTCTCTGCTTGAGAAAATTCGGACAGATAAGGCAGAGACCTACACATCCATGTGTTGTAAAAACCTTCGATTTACGCCGCCGATTTTTTGTCGCTCACTTCAGGTCATCTTCGCTAGCCAAGGGTTTCCGATCCGATACCTACTCTACAACCCTTGGCAGATTTAGTCCTATCAAACGGGAACTTTGATTGCGCCGCCTATCGCCGTAATTGAGTTAAGTCCCTTGAAGCTCTTTAATATTTGTCCAATGAAAATAGCTGTAACATACGTAGATCAATATGACGTTTGAAACAATATGGCGACCTCCATGTGGAATATATCCAAACAACTTCATACATCTGTGGGCAGTGGGCACACCTCAAAAGTGGTAGAAAGTATCGTTCTTCGTGGATTTTTAGTCAAGAGTTTGACACTACTTTCTACTTTTTGCCGTATCAATTATTATCAATGAGCCGTGACATTTGATTGGCTTAAATTGATGCATCTAAAATGCGGAACACGGACTTATGTGGTCCTTTCAATAATTCTTGAAAACATATATAATTAAAAGAAAAAAATTCAAATTAATTAATCCCTTGTTTTTTAAGCATAGATCACGTCCTAACTTTCATCCATTGTAAATATTACTTTTATTTTGTGCATAAAACACGAACAGACTTTAATTCAGCCGAAAATTGTCGATTAGTAAAAACCTTGCGAAGACTCGGACTTCGCAGCCAATCAAATTCGTTTGCGCGAGTTCTAAAATTTTCGGCCAAATCTGCCAAGGGTTGTAGAGTAGGTATCGGATCGGAAACCCTTGGCTAGCGAAGATGACTTCAGGTATTATTTCTAATATTTTATGTTTTCCCAAGCTTTTTATGGAAGTGGACGCATAAATGGGAATCTTTTAAACCGACATTCCAAATCCATTTCGGACTGTTTCCGACCATTGAAAGGTAAATAAAGTATCAATAATTGGAGTAAAATGTATGATTAATTATCGGATACCATTCTAAGAGATAAAAAAGCATATGATTAATTATCGGATACCATTCTAAGAGATAAAAAAGCATAAACTACAAGATATATATAATACCAGAAAGGAGCGACAAAAAAATCGGCGGCGTAAATCGAATGTTTTTACAATGCATGGATCTCTAGCTCTCTGCTTTATCTGTCCGAATTTTTTTCAAGCAGAGAGCTACATTTCTGCAGCTATCTGGGCCATTGATCAGTGAGGGATCTTTTCGTGCCAGTAGCTACTGCGACACGGGACCTCGGTTTAAATACGGTCCCATCCGAAGGACCGGTCTCCATGTCCCAGTGGCCCGGGGTTCGAACCCGCGACGTAAGGATCGATTCCTAACTTCGCGATTCTAGAGCAGACAATCTAGCTACTGCGCCACGCGGGCCACAAGTTATGGAGAGAAATCTGGTGGGTTCCGACTTTGTGTTTTATTTATATAATATATAAACTCAAGAGAAACCACAATACGACGAAGAAGGAAAACAAAAAGTTATTGCTCTTTGCACAGTCTGTTGCATCATTTATTTCCATACACGCGTTAGTCCTCGCACTCTATTTGACTGAAAAGTGCGTAGCATCTGCCCGGGAGATTTCGTTTAAACGTCTTAGTCCTTGCATACCAAGAGATTGGGGATAGTGTCTCGTTCTTTTAGATGAATTAAGAAATTCAGCTGCTTTTGTAATTTTTGCAAGATCATAATTCAGCTTTAATGGCATTTCGTTGGTTTGTTTACATTGAAGAAGGGCTAAGTTCAAAAGAATTGACAATTACTTAATTTTATTATTAATTGAAAATTACTTTTTGTCGATTTTTTCAATAAATAAACATTATTTATTTTTTTTTAGAGAGCGAGGTTAATCACTTTGTTTAAAAACGCAGTTTCAAAATTAAGTTTTAAAATCGTAAAATTTCGATCTGGGAGTCAAAAGGGCCAAAAAACCTCGCATTTTTTATTGATCGCTCACGGTCGCCCGAGTTTCACAGTGGTTAAATCGTCTGCTCTAGAATGGTGAAATAAGTAGTCGATCCTTAAGTCGCGGGTTCGAATCCCACTGTGGGACGTGGAGACCGGCCCTTCGGACGAGACCGTATATAAATCGAGGTCCCGTGTCGCAGTAGGTGCTGGCGCAAAAAAGACCCTTCACTGCTTAATAGATCTCAGTGCTGAGTATGGAACTAAATTCGTAGCTCTCCACCGCCAAGTGGTGGCGTCTCCATATGAGTGAAAAATTCTTCAGAGGGAATTAAATAACATACAATCAATTCATCAATCGATCGCTCACGCGATTTCATATATACTAATGTCGCATTCGGCGACACTTACTTAACACATCACGAGTATAAAACAGTCATACACATTATTTTGAGATATCTCGAGTACAAAGCAGCCATACACTTTCCCCCTCTGAGATCAAATTTGCTTAGTATTTATAATTTAAACACTACCTTGTTTTTTTTTATCATAATTTTATGAGTAATGAATAATCAGTCGTGATTTGTTCTGATGCAGAATGGATAACAATAAACTGACCGGATTAAACAAGATTCCGGACTAGACAGCAATTTACTGTCAGGAACATCATTTTAGACAAGATTGTAGAATACACGATATCTGAATTGTACAAGTTTTACTGTATGATAATCACACGATTGATTTTCATTTCTCTTGTGCAGTCTACAGGTTTATATTTACGTACTATTGTATGTGCACTCGTACTTAACCAGCTGTCACCATTTATGTAGCTTAGTCATTAAAACGGTCTTATTTCAAAGGGATATTTGAACTAGTCCTTTCTGCTTCAGAAGACCCCGCCTTCACCATGTTGGTATGTATGCTTTGGTTGAAGTTGCTCAATAATATGTTTATCAGTCAATTTACATAGATATACTTTGCCCAAAAAAACGTCATATACCAGTGTGGCAACGCACTTTGCAAAAATTACGCACTTTGAAATTTTTTTTCAAAGTGCGTTAAAATTGGGACAAAATTAACGCACTTTGAAAAAAATTTTCAAAGTGCATTAAATTCAGGACCAACTCAACGCACTTTGAAAAATTTTTTCAAAGTGCGTAATTTTTCAAAGTGCGTTGTAACATACCAGCTTGATTACATAGTAACAAATGTAAACGAAATGTTGGAAATTAATTTATATTGATTGGTTGTAATCTATTTGCATCAGACTGATAACATTATACTAGTAACAGTCAATGATAAACAAAACATTTTAACTGGATATTGCGGAATGTCGATGATCGTATAAATAAACGTTTATTTTGATCAACTAAGGCACATAATTAAGTGACTGTCAAATTCTTAGGAGCAAGAATATATGTTCTATATAATATATTATTATATAATATAAATTTTAATCATTTTTTTTATGTTGCAATCGTAATGTTCAACAGTGGCTAGATGTTCATGTATAATATTTTTGAAGTCCATATTGACAAATAAATTGGCAGACCTTGTAAAATATTGGGTTATATTAATTTATCCATGATAAAGTCCAGGTCAAATGAATAACCAAAAAAGTTGAAAACTTTCTCTTTTTTTATTATCGGAATAAGCATTTTAGAGTTATATATATAACAGAAAATCATATAAAGTTAAGAAAAAAGAATCGATGACATTTGACCTTGCCTTGCGAATCCAAAGCTTAAAAAACGAGAATAAATTTGACATTATGTCATTGTTCTTTGATAAAGATGAGTCGCACAGTTGTGAAATGTTGATGAAGCTGTCATATCTTCTTTATAGACCCCCATCGATTCTTAGAAAAGATATCTGACTGAAGTAAGACCGAACAATATACGCCCTGGTAACAGGCGGTGTAGGGTCGATGTTCGAATCACCCTTGTTTAACCAATCGATCCCATTTTACGTATTCCCCTTTAGCAATGTAGTAGACATTTTACATTTATATATATACCCGGAAAACACTTAAAGTATCATGTATGCAGGTAAGATATACCTAAAATTTATTTCTTTATGTTTGTTTAAGTCAAATTCCAAATCTCAGAAAATCATAACTATAAAGATTTTTTTTTTCAATTCAATATAGGGGCAGTATTATGAGCGGGTACGAGTTTGATAATCCTAAACTTCCCCTCTGTGCTAACGAAAACATCAAAATGAAGTATATGGGGGATCAAGATATTAAAAGACCTTCGGTTCCTAGTGGAAATTCCAAAAACGAGGCAAAACTCACACTTGGACAAAAGATCGACTACCGAAG
>NW_026922670.1:0-20196 GCF_032062105.1 Saccostrea cuccullata
CAGTTATATATGTTCCAGATGTGTGGTATGATGTTGTTCAGCTTTTCACTAGAAGAAAAAAAGATATATATATAAACTGTTCTACACTTTAAATTCTATTTTCTGTTTATTCCTCTGTGGGTAGCAGATTGTTCAAATCATGGCTACCACAGGAAGCTGGGTTTCTTCATTTCAATCTTCAATTCAAAATCACTTCTGAAAAATCTATAATGCTGGAAAAGGAAATTTCAAAAATGCCAGAAATAAAATGCAGTGACCATTCTTGACCTTTGTGTGTTTTTGACACTTGATTTAGGAATATTACCGAGGGATTTTTGTTGTTTTTTTTTTTTAACTTGATAGTCTTTCACTTTATTGATAATCGCATCATTTTGCATTTCACTGGTTATTTGTTCATTGGATTTGCATTTCTGATACATATTTTATACATAATGAATTAAACAATACCTCATTTTGTTGCGTGCAATTGATTCAGGTGCCTGATTTCAGAGAAAAAATTTTAAAGTTGAAGTAATGCCTGTCAGTAAAATTTTGTTTTGTGAGTCACATTTAGATATGTAATTCAGTGATCATGCAGATGCATGGTTATAAAAATTGTCTGTACATTACAAAAATATACATGTATCTAAGCAACTTTATTTTTCTTAGGTTTATGTTCTGTTCTATGAGAGAGGTTAAAAATTCTGTTTAAGATATTGATAATTTGACTGCAGTATCCAAAAATATGTACAATACAGTACAAAAGTTATAGTAATTTAGGCTTAGCCGAAAACTCAGCAATGATTGTAATGTGCTGTTTGTGGAAAAAAAATGAAATGTCTCATTGTTTTTATATATGTTGCAAGCTTGCAATAATGTTCTCATAAATTGCAACATATTATATCAATACAAGTAGTAAAGCCTGGCCTTTCACTTATAACATCTATCAGTATTCACACATGCTGTTCATGATCATCATTACTGGTTGAAGTACATGTGAATGCTATAGCATGCAAAATTTAAAATTGTTAACTTGACAGATTTGGTTTAAATTGTTTGATATTACATGTTTTATTATTTGTAAAAACAATGTCCATTTGTGAATAAATTATTTTGAAGACGAATACTCTACAGGATTATTTATTATGATTAGCCTTTGCAAAGGAGACATGTGAATTTGTCACTTTTAACGCGATTCTAGGTCTTTACAAGACTATAAACTGAGATAAATGAGAATTTCAAATCAATCTAACTTTTGAAATAATTTGGAAAAGAAAGGAAATTTTTTCATAATACAATTCTCAGTTAAGCTTGGACTTTCAGTAAGGCGTGGCATTCTCGGTGCTGCATAATAAGCGTCTGTCAAACGGTTAAGAACACCTCTTTGCCATACAAGACGCTGTATTGGATAATTGCTATACTCGTTGACATTCACTGGAATTTCTATCCCATGTATATTTCAATGGTGAATGAAAGCTGTGTAAATTTCCGACGCTAATTATGCCCAGCTTTACTGAAAGTCCAAGGTTAACCGAGAATTTTTCCGTAACAAATCATGGACACTGCCATTCTTGCCATAAAATTAGGGGTACCCATTTCTTATTTGCAGCTCCTAAATAAGACTGTCGGGTAAATTAATTTGATTGAGCCTTTCACAGAATCTTTATTTAGTGCAAATGTTTTATGATTTTATTGGACACATTTGGCTTTCAAAGAGCAAAGCAAGAACTTTGCCATTAATCAACTCAAATGCTGTTTTTCTCTTTCTTATTCAAAGTACACTGCCAGTTTATAATTAATCCATAGGGAAAGGAAAAATGGCCATGATGCACATTTTATAAGTACATGTACCCATTAAATATGGTGACTGGCCTGTACCATTCTGAACTCCAAGGAAGACACAGTTTTATAATGTACAAATATCTTTAATAATATATAGTATTAAACAGAAAATGTGTTTCAATTCTTCACTTTATCAATGAAATTCAGAATCTTTTCAACATGATATGACACATAATAGCTTCGAAAACCATCAATAAATAATACATATAACTGGATTTCAATGTACTTGATCATTAAAATATACAAAAGAAACAGGTCAGAATTAAAATGACTAGGTTAAAAAGTAACGATAGTGAATATACAGAAAAATTAAGAATCTTCTGTAAAACAAAATGATGCAATTGTTTTATGTCCTGCAGTCGGACAAGGTGTGAAATTCTTAAGACACTTATGCAACAAGAGGCTACAAAAAACATGCAGGTAATGTAAAAAATAACTTGTGTTGATGCTACAAACTGTTTACAACATCTTGTAACCATCAGTTTGATATGCAAGGAATCTATAAAAGAAGGCAGCAGGCACAGAACTTTGAAGTAAAAATCTAACACAGAATATAATGTATGCATGTCAAAGAAATAGCACAATATACACAGTAACTGGTCCAAAGCTGAAATGAATCACCAACAATACTCAAGTAAAATTACTGGTACTTAATTCAACAAAATATACATTTAAATTGATTCTAAATAAATAAAAATACAGCTGCCATTTAGTCTGAATCTGATGGTACTGAAAAGAATAATACTACTGACAAAGAAACTACAGACAAACTTATGAAGATTACATTCAACTTCACATGAATCTCATAACAATTATAAATACAAAATCTCAATGAGATACAAAAATATATATACATAGTACATGTATATGACCAAATTTTCATGCTTCTATATACAGTGTATATAAACAACAAAATTCAAATTTATTCATCCCTGTAGAAAACATTCAGATATCTTTAAACCTTTTTTTCAAAAGATATGGCATCCCATCCATTAAGTTATCTTTCCTTTGCCTATTCATCTGTCTTTTTTAAAGCCAAGTTCATATCAGTTATTGCTTTACTCAATGTAACCTATGATTATCAATTCCTTTGCACAAAGCCTTAGCCGTCCAGTTGTATTAAATGTAAAAAAAACAAAAAAACATACCGGTACAAACATAACTTTGAAATGGGACAGAGTTGACTTCCTATCAGCAACAAGCATGTAATTGTCATGTCAAGTACATGTATGAAAATTGAGTCTTAGAAATTAAACATTTATAGAAAATACTTATATTCTTTTCATTGAGGTTAATGAAATTGATATAAAAATTCAAATTGTATTCATATAAATTAATTCATTGTGAACGAGACTGTTCCATTCTGAAATTCTTATTGTTAACATATTAAATATACAATTAAACATAAATAAGTCAAAGAAAGAATTATAGAAATTTCTTTCAATTGTACCCTTTGTTTCCATAAAACCAGGCACATTCACTTCACCCCTATCACATTACTGGGGGCTTTCTACATGTTTACACAATGTTTGTTTGGCACATACAATCACACAGCACAATGTCCATGTGGAAGACAACCTCTATTATGCAGGGGCACACAACTCTTGTCTGCTCCATTCCTCTCAAGAGTAGGTAACTCTGTTTGCGACCCTTGCTCTCATTTCTTGGGTTTTTTAGCGGGTGTGGGTTGAGAAAGAGTTGCCTGTTGAGCATCTGATACTTGTGTTGCAAACTGATACTGAATTGGGACCTACAAAATAAATACAGAAATGTCATTTAATGTCACATTTGTTTACACAGACAATGCTTTGAAAAATATGTACTTCCTATGATTAAAATCATTCATTTTGATTTACAAATGAAAGACAATTTGCAATCAATGTATTGAAGATGATAAAAATGTGTAATTTTCTATCGTAAAACAATTAATAAACTGGATTCAAAATTTGAATAGAAGTATATGTTGTATATTTTATTGAGCTCTGACATCACTTTACCTGTGAATTGCCTCCCGCCGCAAGACTGACAGGTATGGGGATTGTGATGATCTGTTGACCGTTCTCTGACTGGGATAAAGGCAGGGCTGTGGGGGTCTGCTGGAAGTTGAACATGGACCGGCTGGCATCCTGCAGTGTTGTTGGAGCATACACAATACCCTGTGGAGTATGGTACATGACGACACCAGGGGTCATGGCTGCTGTGTTCTGTGTACCTACAAAAAGATGACCCGTTGTATCTTTCTGACTATTATAAGTTTAAGAACAGCTAATTGTTCATACAGCAATCCAGATTTTGACTATAAACAAGCAGCCAAGTTATATTTATATGTAAAAATACAGTACTTCCTCTCAACTGCTGCAGATTACAGTGAAAAACAAAAATTTAATAGAATAAACTGATATTAAATAATTTTCGTAAATAAAAAATAAACATCAACAATAAAGATTTTCAAAAATTTGATTTTTGCAAAACATAACATATGTATATATAACTGAAGTGTACCTGCTTGAGCTGTCTGTAGTCCTGCTGTACTAACATTGGTCAGTGTGGCGATGTTGTCCGACGCCGAGGTGACCAATGTCTGCTGGGACGAGGAATCGCTGCTGGCACCTGTCAATCAAACTCAAACTTTAACCATCAAACAAATCACAATTAAGGATGTACAACACACCTACCCCCAAAAATTCCTGTCGTTTAATTTTCGTTCTTTTTGTATATATAGTACATGACTATATCTACTGCATGTATGCATATTTTGGACAAAATCGTTCGAGTGGTTTTTGGACAGGAACTTCCGAAAGTTACCCCCCTTTAGTTGTTTACAAGGAGAGAAAATTTTTAATCAATGAACTACTTAAACCTTGATTTTCAAAAAAACCAGGTTAGATATAAATGTCAAATTTCATTGGCTTATTCCTTAAACCATTTAACACAAAAACAAAGTCATCTTTTTGATATGCATATCATCAAAACAATTTTTAAAGACCTTAAACTGAAAAATTATGAATTTTCTAAGCCTTGAAAATTGCGTATTTTTCAAATTCAAAATTTTTTTGTGAAAAAATCTGTCGTTTAATTTTGGTAAAAAACTTTCTGTAGGTAGCTGGTAGTAAAAGTAATCTTCATAATTTTTTTTTATAATTTTTGAACGACCAGTTTTGATTTAATAGCGGAAAATTATCCCCTCCCCCTTTCTCAATAAATCACGTTCCCGCGCGTCTTTCAGACGGGGTCGATCACTTTGTTATATGAATCTACAAATACACAGTAAAAATAATTAAATAAGAATATTGGTTTTGCTTCAAAAATATATAAACTTACAAATTTAAAAGTTATAATATGTAAAGCGTATTTAAATGTTGATTTTTAGGCAATTTTTGAATACCCCTATCACCCCCACCCCTTCCTTTTTTGCGTCACAGACCATTATCGTTTGACGAAACGTCGTTTACGGTGCACATATACTGGTATTTCGTCAAGAATCCCGGAGGCATGCATTAGTTTTTAAATTCATGAATGCAGAATAAATATTGACTACTCTTTTTATATGTATCAGGAAAAAATTACTGAAAGATTTTAGTGTTTAGTCCATATACGTATGCGTTATGCATTCCATATCACATGAAACCTGGATACGAATTCAAGTTTTGTTGAACTTGAATATGTTGATTTTTAATTTTATTTCTTTTATTTTATTTATTAAAAAATGGTGTATGTTCAACTCTCCTGTGATATAAATGGAATAATTGTAGTTTCTTTCATGTCATTATTTCAAACGAGACAGTATGTGGCCGTGGGGATACATCGACATTTGCATTATATAGATGTACATGCACCCTCATGATATTGTATGTACGCAGTGGCATTTCTTTCATTGTCGTCGCTTCTAAAGTTAAAATGAAAATTCCGTATTCGTCCACATTAACTTCAAAATATCAAACATTAAACTCTTCATCTACTTCAATTTATATCAAATCGTACATTGATATTTTTTTTAAAAATCTTATGGGCTACGTTTTGTTTTGATTCGAGGAAATGCGAACCGACATTGTTGACAGAAAGTCAAAGTTACGATTTGCTGCAATAGGATATTCATAAATGCAGATAATTTCAGTACAAGTGAACAATTCTTTTCAATTGTATACTTACATTGTGTATATGAGGTCTGTAGTATTCAAATCTCGGATTTATCAGGTCTTGCTGTAAATGTATCTGATTCTGTGGAAAACCGTGAATAAAGGGAGGAAAATAAACATCTCCTACATTTTCAGAGTTGTTCCTCTTTGATCAATAAGGGTCTGAGAACAACATCGATTTTACATTGTAAAAAGTTTTTTATTTATTGTTGTTTTATTTAATTAAAGAAGAAAACCAATACATTTATATCGTGTATGCACAAATTGTAATGAAGATCATTAATCGGAATGTTATATAGCCAATTGTACATAATGAGAATTAAAATAAATTTTCAGAATAAAATAAAATGCTGCGCTTTGATAAAAAATACAATTTATTGTATATGAAATGAAATGATATAATCATTAAGGGATGGTATTTTATGTCTTGCTTTTTACGGAGTTTAATCGGGTTAATTAAAAAAAAACTTATTGATTGAATACGATACGGACAATCACAGCCAAGCCCCATATCCCAATTTTCTTTCATGATTGATATACATCGGGATCGTTTTACTCGTCGTTCTGACGCTTTATTTTTGACGTTAAATTTGACGTCACGTCAAACGTTCAATTGAAATCGCAAGAGTTATCTCCCCCAGTGTGTTGTACGTCTTTAAGATAATGAAACAAACAAAATGAAGACTGAATACCACTGATTCCGAAGAGTAGACCCTGCAAGGCATTCAATAGGGCCTACAATAAAAGTCCCATAACAAGAGATGTTTGTAAAACACTTGTCTTATGCCCTCCTCCCCAAAATAATTGGAATTTTTCTAAGTCCAAGGGGCATAACTCATTAACTCATTCCAAAATACCCAAAACAGACTGACCTAGATATTCTTATGATAAATCTTTATACAAAATTTAATTTCAATATATGCAACCTCTGCAAAGAAAATGCAGACACTGAAAATTAGTCCAAGGGGCATAACTCTGTTCAAAATGGCTTGATCGTACCCAAAACAGAACTTGACCTAGATATTCTTATGATAATTCTGTATACCAAATCTCATTTCAATATGTGCAACCTCTGCGAAAAAAAAATGAATGAAAACGGTCCTGTACATACCTGAGAGAGCTACTATCTGTAGCAACCACAAGTCAAATTTTAAATTTATTATATACCACTTGTGTTATATATCAAATCAAAGCTTATAAAAAATTGTTTAAGAAAAATATAATTTCGAAATTTTCTGGTCAAGCATTCTTACTAAAAATAGATTGCGAAATGTAAAGGTATTGTTTTAGTGTGTGACCACTTTTCTGAAGAAAATACCTAGTAGCATTGAGGTCAAAACTTAAGGTAATATATTCAAAATATAATCTCTTTCTTCTTATTTCCTTTGCCCAGACTCAGAGCTATTAAAGTTCAATTGCATCAAACTCCTAGATTGACTTGAATCATTAGAAGGTGAGAGTCTTCTTCCAGTATAATTAATTGGGTCACATGGGACACGCAACGTTACGTTGACGTTATGCTTATAAAAAGACGTCAACAAATCCAATCAATAAAAATGATCACAAATTAATTTAAAACAAGATTTGTTTGTGAAACACTATGCGCCCGGCAACGACAAAATAAAAAAAAAACTTTTTGGCACATATGTCACAGTCAAGGTCACAAGGCAATTGACCTTGGTGTCATTTGAGAGAACATGATTAGTAAAATATGGATACCAAAAATGAAGTCTCTATTTCTTGTGGTTCAAAAGTTATTGCAAAGGTTAACTAAAAACGAAAAAACTATTTTTAACATACAGGTCACAGTCAAGGTCACTGAATTTTTTCTTTAATTACTAGAAATTTTAAGACTGTATTTATCCTTTTGTAAAATTAATCTTTGTGTTGGGCACAATGCTTGCAATTACAAAATTCAGTGGCGGATTAAAGGGGGTGGCATCCGCCCCCTAAAATTGCCAAAGTTAGCGTAAGTCATAGTTTCGTCGAGAAAATGTAAAAATGTCTTCTCGGTAAACCTCAATTTTTCCTACAAAATCTCTAGAATTCAGCTTAAACCAGACGCCTGCAGATTATGGGCGCCCCCTCTAACTTTAATTCCTGGATCCGCGCATGGGATATAGAGAGTTGGAGTGATATCCACTTATTATATAAGGAAACTAAAAATCATGAAATTTTGATGTAAATTATTAAAAACAAAAAATTGCATTTTAAATTCTTCATACGAATACATTTGATATGATGAGGAGAATTGGTTATGAACTAGTATTAAATGTGAGCGTGATGTAAATCTTAAATTATTCCGATATGTAAGTTGAGACTCTGAATAACTAAAAAAAACTAGAAGAATATAAGTCATAGATATAACAGCAGCATATGATAAATTCTGAAAAGAAAAAGGAGGGGGGACTTTAATTTAAAATTCATTTGAACGACATCTAGTTTAACATGTAGATCTTTCCTAATGTGTGTTAAAGTTTGTCCGAATTTTTTTGTGAATTATTAAAGCTCTCTCTCTCTCTCTCTCTCTCTCTCTCTCTCTCTCTGGTGTAAAACATTTGATTTGCCCTGCTTTTGCGAAAGTGATCGAGGTTTCTTTAAATCTTATTCGTCTGTCTGTTTGTCAGTCAGACTGTAAATCTGTTCGTATGTCACAAAAATTCAACCTTGGTCATCTCTTTAAAATTAGAACAGAGAAGAGATAGAATTTTATATTATTCATGTGTTTAAACTGTGACAAGACCTTTCTAAATACACTACAAGAAACCTATATATTGTTGCAAGCGTCAAAAATCGGCCGCAAACCCAATTAATTGTTCCTTTGATATAGTAATAAGAAACTGAAATTTGCGTGATGTGTTTTTAAAATTTCTTACATTTATCTATTAAAATATCCTCGTGATATAAAACACGTGCATGCGACATTTCCGATTTTCTTCATGCATAATGCATATACAATAAACTGTATTTGTATAAGCAAACTGTCCATAGACTTCTGTGTATCTGCAACCAGTTTGGTACTTGTAAACGAACTCTGGTAGAAGTTTAATGTTAAAGTAGTTTTCGCAACAAATATAAAATATGTGGGACTCCTCGCTCTCTCTTAGAGAATGTAAACACCCCCCCCCCAACTCCCCCTAGATCCACCACTACATTTCTTCTCTTTCAAGTCGCTGTCATGTTAGAGTTTGTCAATCAGGATTGGATGAAACATTTACACCCATTATTTATAAAATTTTGATTTTATGATTATTGTGCTTTTTGTTAAACATTTAAAATAGCTTTTTTAAATATTCTCTATAATATAAATATTAGATATTTTTATTTAAGTTGTTCTAAGTCCGCAGAAATACTTCAAACTTTCATATCGAGTAACCCTCCACCTCCTGGCGGCCCCTAATAACTTAAGGCAGGTCCATACTTTTACGGATCCGGTTTTAATTTTACACACCAATATGAAATTTTGATTACCCTTGTCTATTGAAATAAAATCTTGTGTGATGATTGAAAATAATGTAGCAAGTATATATTTGTTTATTGTAGTGTCATTGTGCACACAAAGCATTTAATGTACATTATTTATAGGAATAACCACTTTGCACTATGTCCATAGGATCTATATGTAATTTAGTACATACCCAGACAGAGAATTCTTAATTGCCTTCATGGACCTATAGCTTTTTATATTTTTTTAAACAAACTAACTTGAGATCTGTTTATCTTTAATTTTTAGCATATATCATCTTTTTAAATTTACTTTTTTTATAAGTTTTGCAAAGAACGATTGAAAAAATAGATAATCCAAAAATGGGGGTATAGGTGTTAAAAAGGCTGTTTTGTAAAATTTTTCTGGTCAATAATAAAAAAGTATATTTTTTTGCTAACCTAGGATATAATTCGAAATAATTGTGAAGAAAAAATAGCATATAAACATATAAGATTTTGAAAAATATTTAAAATAAAGATATTTTGAGCTTTTTCTTTGAGAGATTTTGACAGAATCAATATCAATTTTTTAGTGTTTTCAAATACAAATTTCAAATATTTTCTTGAAAAATAAATATTTATGATTTTCCTTAGTTTTAACAATAATTGGATGTGATGTGGTACACTGCTAAATAAAATATGATGTTACACTTCTATATGTTGAATTTTGGCTGTTGAAGTTTAAGAGGTATATACTCCGAGACATGTTGCATGAAAATTAACCTGCAAAGATAAGTTTTTTATGGGTGGTTTTGTTAGATTATGACTTTTTCAAGATTTTCTCGAAAAATAAAGAGTTTGACAGAAAATTCTGAAAGTATGGACTTACCTTAATAACTTTTTACCTCATGACCTCGAAATACTTTCAAAAACTTGAATCTTGGTCATAACTTTTGAATGAGAAAAGATACAAAGTCACAAGCCACGGTTTGGCGTCCGCTTACTAGTATGTGATAGGATTGTACATTTTAGTCGTGGTTTGTGACGATGGAAAGTACACTGTATAGAGCTTTCACATTTCATATGTATATTATCATTTCTAAATACACTGTGGATTTTGATCTTGTGACCTTGAACCGTGACGTTTGACATACTTTTCAAAAATGCAATTTTCCCCTTATAACTTCTGATTGAGAAGAGATAATGCTTTCATATTTAACATGTTCTTTTATATGATTTCTGACCCCCTTGATCTGGACCTATATGTTTGACCTAATTTTCAAAAAAAAAACAACTTTAGTTATAACTTTTGAATGACATATTATAGGGAGTTCATATTTGGAACAATATGCCATAAATAATGTAATATTATCCACACAGAGACAAACAGCCGGTAAAAAAATTAAAGATTTTGTCTATACGTACATGTATAGTACATGCATGCAGCACTTTCACCCCCAATGTATGTTCACTAAATTAGATGTCAATGTCTAAGACATTTGATATACACTTTAATTTTTTTTTTCAACACGTAAATGAAATTTTTCATAAGTGAATTCTTCAATCCTGTTTTAATAACCAAAAGTACAAACTGAAAAGAGTCAGAAATGAAAATTTTAAAATGTCAGAAATGAAAACTAAAACATGTCGGCCATGAAAAGTTGAAATATCGAAAAATTTCCAATCGGCAATCCTCGGCTGACTCCGCTAGGCTCCATTCAAACCTCCGAGGTGCGATGTATGAGCCGCGAGATGCTCTCAGTGAAAAATACCAGAAATGAAATGCAGCTGGGGGACCACAATTTTAATTTCTTGTTTAAATTTTAGACCTCTTTGATGCATCAGTAAAATTATTTTGCCTATTTGATTTTTACTATTCATCCGTCTACCCATCCATATGTTCATATTCTACATAGGCGTCGAAACCGGGGGGGGGGGGGGGGGGGGGGGGGTTAGGGGTCTTAATCCCCCCTTTTTTTCAAAGATAGATATTTTTTAGGCATTGAAAATTGTGGTTTACCTTTTTTGTTGGTTTAGCCCCCCCCCCCCACTTTCAATCAGCCACCCCACTTTCAATTTGCTTCCGACGTTTATGCCCTAACATGCATGTAATTTATTGTTAGTGTTGTAATCAAGAATACTTTGAAATTTTAAGAAATAGTATTTACCAGTCAAATATAATCTAAGTAAAAAAATAAAATCTACACAACATATTAGATCAAATGCATATGATCTACATCCATGGAAAACGAATCTAGAATATTTTTAGGCCTTATTGTCTCTTGAAAAAAATGAGCACCTGGCAAATACTATTTTTACATTTGTGTTGTATATAAAAATATAAAAACATTTATATTAAGTTTCAATAAAATGCCAATGTATGGATATAAACTGTATACCAATGGGGAAAAAATCATATGAGACAAGCTGAATGAACGTTATGATTATAGAAATATATCCCACGTACCTTACAAAATTTTCTGTAATATGGATTTTGTAAACATGTTCTTCTAGAATTTAACATATCATTAAATAAGCTAATTTATTCATGAACTCAATTGAATTTATATACATTTCTTTTAATTAAAAAATCAGAAGGCTATTGTATTTTTACTTTACACTAGGTACTTATATTCTTACATTTTTATTTTATTTCTTACTCATGATTATAATTTTTTATTGCTTCAAAATTATAACGTCAATTTTACTTTATAGAAGTTCCTTGTTTTATTATATTTTTGACATGTTTTCATAGATAAAAAAATATTATATTTAAAATTACCCCTTCGGGTACCCCATAAAAAAGACATTGAAATTTATCCCCCTCTGAATATTTCTGTAGTAACAGTAAACAAACTCCATTACAAAACAATTTCCAGGAATCGTGGAGGGCGTGGAAATGACGTCAAATATCATTCACGCTGGCTATATGTTGTGTTGTTATTTGAAATATCGCTTCTTAGCGCCGTTGTAAGGAAAATAAATCTACACAGTTTCTTAAAGAGGAGAAGATTCTCTTTCGATCTATTATTGTAACACATATATGCAACCGGTTCGTCAAACGAGTGAAAAAACTCTCCGAAAAAATGCTTACATTTGACTATCCATAATCATAGCAATATACGAATCTGGCTAGTCGTGTTTGGTATCATTATATTCAGAATAATCAGCTGTATCTACCATTGTACAAATAAAATGAATATATCCTCTGTTGTCCTATAAACAGCGGAATAAAAGAATGCGGTTTTTACGACGCGCTAAAATCGTGACGTTTTATTTCAGAACATGCTTGAACATTTGATAGGAATTAAAACAAAATATAGCGATAAAAAATTATAAAATTATAATTTTTAGATTGTTTAACAATTTATCTTTACAGTTCAATTAGATTTTTTGAAGTTAGAGACACGAAAATGTGTTAAATACGCTTTTTAAAACTGGTAGTTTTGTATACTGTCACATAGCGTAATAAATAGCGTAAAATGACTTGTGGATGCTACTATCTGATTGGAGTTGGGGAGTCTGTACAGTGTGTGGGAGGACTGGGGCATTGTAATATTGAGGTCCTGTACATACCTGAGAGAGCTACTATCTGATTGGAGTTGGGGAGTCTGTACAGTGTCTGGGCCTGGGAGGACTGGGACACTGGCTGACCATTCTGCTGAATTGGGATCAGTGGTGCTCCTAAAAAGAAAATAATCATTAATTTTCTGAAGTCACTGAAGCAATATTTGCTCTTATGTTTATGAATCAATCTACTGAAGAAAACTTTGGCTTATGGTTACCAAATTGTGGCATACAGAAGCATTTATCTCCTTTTTACTGAACTTTGTGCATATTGAAGCAGTTATCTACCTTGTGGGACTAACACCGCCCCCGGAGGGAGGCCTGGGATGGTATATATTGCCGGCCAGATTTTTGGAGGCGGAGGATGTAGGTGGGGACTGGGAGGTGGCCTGACTGCTGGGGGTGGTCTGCTGCAGTTTTACCACTCGTGTTGAAAACTTCTGTTGATCAGTCCTGGTGTGGGATGGATACAGGCATAAACATTGGCTTCATCCCACTCTCCACCTGTAACACACCCAATTACATATGATATAAATTATAATTCTTGTTGACTAGTTTGATTTTTATGCAAGAAGAACTGTAACAGTATATTCATAAGGGCTGTAATAGTTCACTGAATTGATCCAAACTTTGATCGGTCTGGTTTATGATTTTAAAATTTTCTTCAATTTAGGTTTATCCTTGCGTTATAACAGTGGATCTGCTGTTGAACAATTTCACCACTCAGCCTGTTTAAAAACTATCATAATTTTGATTCCATGAAATATTTGAGCCATATGTTTACAGCTTATAAAGAGTGTCAAAATATAATGAATAAGTGAAAAGAAAATAATAAGAAACCAATAGCCTGAAAATCATAAAATGTTTATTGCAAGGGAATGGGTGTTAAATGATTTGATGTAAAAGCCATAGAACCTTGAATTATGACTGCTGAATGGTCACAAATTGTTTAATTGTTGCTGCTATTAAAATAAGGGCACACATATTTAATACTAGATTAAATCAAAACAAACAAGTTATAATATCTGCAAATTTACAAATTTGGAATTTATTTTTATATTTTCCTTATATTATTCAGGAGGTTTTTTTTTTTACTTTTTATAAATAATTCATATACAAAGAGTATAAAACAAATCAAATGCAATATATATATATCTCTAATGTCACTCAAATTTGTATAAAGGAAATAGGTCTTCAAAATATATTGATACCATGTATACCATATAAAATTAAGGACATACGCAATGTATCTCACCTTAGTACTGTTAATTTTTCAAGATATTTTAAATTTAAACTTACAATACCATTACATGTTCTTAGACAAAAAATCAGCATGCCTTACCAGGGGTTTTAAAAAGATATCAAATTGTGAAAATTTTTGCATTATTCAAAGAAAAATGTACAAAAATTACAAAACATAAATTCCAGATTTTTCTTTATCAAAAAATTGTTTTAGAAGAGGTGTACTAATCCATATACAAACATTAAAAGTATTGCACACGGGTCCTTCGTTTAGTGGAACTCTTCAACTCCTGGGAAGAACCCAATAAAGTTCAAACTACATTGTGTTTGACCTTAACTGGTTTTTGTTTGTTTGTTTTTTTTATTTTACTATTTTAGATTTCGAAGGTTGGGCAAACTTTTGTGGCCTAAGCATAAAGCTCCCTTAAGATATTAAAAATGCAAAAATAGCATCTTTTAAGACAACAATAATTTGTATAATGCTATTAAAAAATAGAATCAAAATATTGAATACCCCCCCCCCCCCCCCCCCCCCGCCTTCCTTTCAAGAAAATAATATTATAATAAATACAAATTCCTTATTCAACCCATTTCTATTCCTGAAGTAACAACAATGGAGCAAATTTGTACGCCTCTCCAAGACATATTTGCAGCATGTGCTTGCAGTGATATAAATCACTCATACAAAGCATCTATATATTACCACTAAAATTCCAGGGAAAATTGTTGCCATGGAGATAAACATGTTCCTTTTTAATGTGAAAAATGTCTGTTCTTGGTGTGTCTCAACAGCACTACACCACATCTAGCATGATTACTAGATTATCACTTATTAATATGACTACATCATACATGTATTAATGTGAGGATTAAGAAATCATTTTGAACTTGAATTATTTAAAATTCTTAAAAAGATAGGAACATATATATAGCAATATGCTTTAGTCAATTAATTAATTGTTAGTATTTTCTTTTTTCAAATTTTAGGAAAATCATTATCATTCTGCTTTTTTTTTTTTCAATCTGTAAATCTTCTTTGGAGGGTTTCTCTTTTTCAATGAGATTTTGTTAAAAAGTGAACTTTACTTTCAAAATTCAAAAAGAATTATTATCTTTAAAAATATTTTTTTTTAAAAATTGAAATTCAATATTAGATTAAAGATAATAAAGTTTTTTTTAAAGCTATTATTTATATAGTAAGAGACTCATATTAAAAAAAAAATCAAATCAGATAAACTGATATCTGCTAAAAAAGTTGCTAGTAAATATTTTGTACTCATTTACATTTCATAAAATCTGCTGGCAAAACATTAATCAAGCTTATTTCAATAAAAATTCCTTATTCAACTCATTTTTATTCCAGAAGCCATGACACGCTGGAACAAATTTGGCTGGAACAAATTTGGCGCACTGCCTCTCTAAGACATATTTGCAGCATTTCACTGCTGACTAAGAAATCTCTCTCATACACACAACATTCATACATTACAAGAGTAAATATTGCCATGGTGATAAATTCATTCCTTTTAACTTGAGGGAGATGTGTTTGCCTGATCTTGGAGGGGCAATATCTCTCCACCATAATATATCCATCACACATAACAACTGAATCTCATTGACACTAACAGCACACTCGCCCCCTGAAGGAAAACCTACTCTGTCTCCTCAATCCTATTCAGATTATTATACTATACAGAAATTTGATTTTGATACCTTAATGATTGATTTGTTGATCAAATATGATTTCATTAAAAAAAAATTAAAATACAGTACTGATGCAATTAAACTTGAGAAACAAGTTTTCTTGCTCAATTTAGTTAATAATTTGTATCATCCAAATTCAGAAAAAAAAAACACTTAACATTTAGTACATATTTTCTTAAATTAAGAATAAAAAGAGGAAAAACAATACTTTTAGAGCTTGAAATTACTTTCCTAATTTCATTAAAAGTTTTTTTTAAATTTTCACTGAATTAATGAGCATTGTGTTTTTGTGTTTATCTGGAAGCAAAAGTAACTTTGTTCTTTACTGCAGCTACTTCATTCCTTCATTTACAAAGTTAATCACCTATAGAGCTTAGGGGAAATCAGAATCTACAATCTACAGATGGTGAGCGCCCTGACATAATTCTCCATAACTGCTCCAGTTCCGCCCATTCCCAAGTAAGATTACATGACTTATTCCTCTAGACTTTCCCAGCAGTAGCTACAGAAGCCTATTTGATATAAAACAAACAATTTTGACATATGTGAGGAAAGGAGCTGTTTTATCTCTGCCTACATGGAAGGCTTCCAATTAGCTTCTGATACAGGGCTTCTCCAGTTACACAGGATATGGGAATCCCTGCTGCCGAATTTGGCTTTGTACCTCTTACTGAAAGTTCTGGGAATGGAGTGTGAGGCAAAGGCAAATTGCAGTAGGGTTTATGGATCTCTTTGTACATCCAGAGAACTTTACTTTACATGATATACAAGAGCACATTATTACTTTTAATAAATATTTAAAAAAAACTTATTAATTTAATTTTTTTTCTAAATGTGATTGAAGCATTAATAAAATTTTCAAAAAGAAGAAAATAATTCTGGTTTTCAAAAATTCTTAACACGCATTGAAGGGGAAAAATGAATATGAAAGAATACACTATATACTTCTTGTACTGTGCCATTTATGATTAATCATACACGTGTAATAAAATTTATCAATATTATAAAGTAAACCTTTATATGACTGATTTTTTTTTCAACTCCATATTTGATATAATCATTCCCCATCTCCCATAACAGAGAGAAAACTTCCAAACTTCTTAATATCCTGTAAATATAAGAGCAAATACAAACAGACTCCCTCCCCTAGCATTTCCCTAACCCCCTCCTGTGTTAATAATGACAACTCCATCATTGTTAACAATAAACAAACAAATAAGTATTTTGCCTTGGTCTTATCACACTATTAGTGGCAAGAAATGGCACAGAAGCTCCTGCTGAGAGAAACACACAGCTGATATTTATGGTATTCTCCAGCTCTTGATTTGCAACAGATGGTAAACACAGCATTTGGAGAGTTAAGCGTACAAAGTAACTTCAGAATTTTTTTTTTGGATGAATGCAACTGCATATTCCAGTACAGTCATTCTTCTATAGACAATTCATTGTCTTCTTGATGAAAACTTGGAAACTTTTAAAGTTTTTCCCCCCAATTAATAAATAAAAATGTTACTCAAACAATAAATAAAAATTTTAAGAAAATTAAATTTAAAAAAAAGGTTAGATTAGGTATAAAAAAAAAAAAGAAAAAGAAAATGTTCCCATATTTTTTACATTTTCCTGGAGAAATTAAAAGTGTATACAAACTTTTGCGTGCTCTTCTTCCCCGACTGCATAGGATAATTCTGTTTCCTCGAAACCTGTTGGATTCATTCTTTGGTCCATTGTCATCTGGGGCTGCGAACCTGGTGGTGGATCTGGAGAATTGAGGCATGTTTGAATAAGTGCTTTTCCACTGTCACTTGTGATCATAGGTTGTAATTTTCTTGTAGCAAAAGTATAGACATGTCCAGTTTCACTTGCCACTAGCAGCATTACTTGAGTGCCAGTAAGAGTCGACAATTCATAAGCCTGTTAAGAACAGTAATCAATTTTATTTTAAGTACTATAAACATGATAAATAACAAAATAATTTAAAAACTTTGGAATTAGACAGTCTAAAAAGAAAATTACAGAAAAGTTCTGACCTTTTTCATAATTCCTGTTTTGCGTTTGCTGAAAGTTGTATATCGCCTCAATTTATTTTCAATAAATTCCATTTTAATTTTGACTCTCCCCTTGGTCTTTTTCCCCGGCTTGAGCCCCTGGGGGTTAGTTGCCACAGATATTTCCCCTTCGGAGTCCGAATCCTCTTCCAAAGTCGAAGGATCGACATTTTCCATCGTAAACGCGTTCACCGCTCCCCCCGGGGCAGTGGGGAAGGCTGGCTGATTCAAATGTGTACCATTCATTGTTTTCAGTAAAATATGTCCAGTTACAACCTTTACTATCAACTGTTCATGAATGGAAGAATGTACTGACTGTACCTAATTTGCTCCTCGCCATAAACGGAATACCGGGCGAATCACAGCGAGTATATCAATGCGCGCAGAAATCTAGGTCATATTATTTATCGTCTTCGGATGTGGCAGACACGTTTAGATATCTCTGAAATGATTGTAGATTGCTTTCATTCTTGCTACATGTCCTAATGTATGATTTTCTATGTTCGGAATGTAGTTTTTCGTTTCGCGAATTAATATTGACCAAATTTTGAGTAAATATGAGTTCCTTGTATGGCAATGTGGGGTTCCCATATATGGCGTCCACGGCCAAATATGGACTGGATAAAATCATATATGGTAACATGCAAATAAGCACCAACTATTTTCGCGCCAAGACATCATCTGAATGAAAATATATGTAAAACAATTAACAATTTATTGGAATAGGTTTTAAGACTATATCTTTTAAAGATCCGTGCGTAATGCATGAGCACTGACAATAAAAATTACATCATAATCACTCTCTCCACTTTCGCCTTCTGAATGTTCCCAAACCAAGTTTTAAATAATTTATTAAATTTCGCAACATTAATAGATCTAAATATTTTCCGACATACTCTTTCAATAATTATTAATTACTAGTATATGTACTTTTTCCTATACTTGTTCATTTACTTTTTGAGTGGAAAACGCATGATAAATAGCCCCCCCCCCCCATTCTATAAAGTTTTCGTCACACCAAACTTAGCAGCCTAGAAGAAATTAATAATTCTACTTGAATTTTTTTCTCGGGGAATGAATGTATCCATAGATTTTTTTCTCCCCTTTTACATCTGGGGATTTCGTAGCTTTGAAAATAAGTTTACGGTGGTTTTTCGTCACAGACGTTTGTAACCCCCCCCCCTTCTGAATACACATCCTAACAGTTTTCATAATTATTTTTTTAACTTTATAATACCACTCTTTTTAAATAAAGCGTTAAGTCTGCGTTATATATATTTTAGATTTTTCCTGGAATACATTCAAATACGTAATAGAAGAATAAATGGGGGAAAACTGAAAAATATATTTTGACCTGGGGTGTATATTCGGGCTTAAAACAAGAAAGAACCTGTGGTTTTCATTACTTACAATGAATGTTTATTTTGCCAAGATCTTAAAACTAAGCTAAAAATACAAAAATCAAGTGCATTTACAAAATTACTTCCTCGTGGGACAGTTTCTGAGTTTAAAACTAGAAGTCTTTTGTTCACTTTAAGGAAGAACACATAAAACTTATTACTGATTATTATCAAAATTACTCACAATCTTTTTAGGATTCTCACGCAAATATTTCACTGTGTTTATACATTAATACCTCAAATAAATGAATTAATATCTTAATATTTCAATATTTCTCCTTTTCAGAGAGAGAGAGAGAGAGAGCGAGAGATCACATACTATTATGTGAGTTCATACTGGGCGAATATTTATTTAAAAAAAAAGATACTGGTTCTTTGAAAGTTGCTTAACAAAGAAGATGGGGAATAAGAATTCTTAATGAGCTATGCACATTGTAGCGTAGTGGTTAACGCGTTAGTCTCAAAGAAATATATGATACATGCACTAGATTTATATTGCTAGAGTTCGAATCCCACGAAAACTATCTTATATTTTAATAAAAAAAAAAAAATTTTCCCGAGATTTTTTTCTCTCGGAAAAGTTTTGTTTCTCATAAATTCAATAATGCGAACTTAATCTAAATATATGTACTTAATTCACAAAATGAATATGATTTCTTTATATCTGAAGCTATAAGGAATCATTCTGTATCTTCTTTTAAAGAGAAAGTAGAAAAATAATAAAATTCGGATAAATTAAATATTGACGTGGTGAAATCAATATTATTGTTCGCATCATAATAAAACAAAATAGATTTTGTTCTTTTTGTACTATTTAATTAATTTCTATGATACGTTTTTCTTTAAATTTATAAA
>NW_026922671.1:0-20124 GCF_032062105.1 Saccostrea cuccullata
CCATATTTGTGATAAGATCTATACCAGCAAATCGAAAAATTACCTAAAACAAACGTTCTATTAAATCTACCCTACATTCTCTTATATAAAAATTTATATAGAGAGGGTAGATATTTTTATAAAATGTAAGTTTTAGCAAATTTTCTGAATTGATAGGATAGATTCTATCACAAATGTGTCATCCATATATAATTTATGTGAAAAGGGTCTAACAGGCCAGGGGGTCTATATTGGGGGGGGGGGGGGTCCTGTCCTCAAGCACCTGTGCGTTTGATATGCTCCTTCGATCTTTGTATTGTTTTATAAACTTTTGAGCTCAAATACTGTTTTCTATTTCCCTACATTTCATTATCACGGTTGTCTATGAAATTATGAGATTTTTTTTACAAATAAATGTAGATGGTAATGGGTTTTTGTCTGATTTTAATAAAACATAATCACTAATCAGAATAAGACAAACATATTCATGCGCAAATCTAGAGCCCCCCTCCCCCCAATGCATAATTATTAAATGTATATACTAGTTGAAACAAAGAAAAAGTTACCTCCTCGAAAACTTGGATCAGTGTTAAGTTGGTATGAAATGTCCTAGGTATGAAGCTTTAAAAGGCAACCCCATCCCCCACCCACCCCCAACCCCGAAATATGTTTTTCACGCTTGGGGAAGGAGTTAATGTTATTTTTGTTCTTTTTTTAAATTACTTGTCGAGAGATTTCTGGGTTGGAATATTTTTTTGACTGGGAAGGACACCCCCCCCCCCAAAAAAAAAACTCCCCTGGATCGGCGCCCGATGTCACTAACACAGAACCATCTACTAGTATTAATATTTACTAGTTATGTTCCCCAAACGAAGTTGGGGAACATATTGTTTTTACTCTGTTTCTTTTTAAGGTCTTCCGACTTCCTTCGGAAGACCTTATTGTTATTCGTCTGTTCTTTATTATTATTATTATTATTATTATTATTATTCTTTTTTTCATAGTTAGAGCGATATCTCAGCTGTGCGTGGATGGATTTAAAAGATTTTCACAGGGATGATGCATCATGAGAATATCTCCAGACGTGTTTTTTATTTTTTCGAAATTCACTTTCGTTCGCGATTTTTGGGGATTTTTGTTTTTTTTAAAAGGCATTTTGTCCAGCATTTTTCTCGAGAACGGCTTAAGATATGAAAGTGAAACTCACTGAGGTGATAGAACATCGAACTCCATTATGGGAAACGACCTTTATTTTTCGTCGTCGGCACTTCCGGTCGCAAACGGAAGTGAATTCAAAAAGTCTCATTTTTCAACTTTTTTGTTTTTCAATATTTTTCTTTTTGATTTACAGGGTTTATAGTGTGTCTTATGAGAATTCTAAATATGTATTCAGAATCTTGATGCGTGCATTTATTGAAAAGATATGATCGAACCAAACTTTGTCCCACTGTCGGGGGTTCGAATCCCGCCGTGGGCGTTCCCAAATTTTTTCTTTGTTTCTATCATTTTTCAATTGTAAATGACTTTTCTCCCTTTTTATAACATGTATGAAATATTTTGCCGATTTTTGAAAGCTATATTTAAAGATATTTTGAGGTTTATCTGTAATAATCATGATATATGTTGAGAGACTGCTGTAAATGAACGTAAAGGGAAAAATACATTCTGAAACCTATTTCATGGGAAGACGCAGCATAGATATCTAACGAAAAGTCGGTCGGAAGACCGCTTGTTGCTTTAGCAACAAGAACGCATCTAGTTATTATTATTATTCTTTTTTTTGACAAAATTTTGTGCACGCGATTTCTCGAAAACTATTCACTGGTTTTTCACGAAACTTTCACAAAATATGCGCCTTTACATGAAGTTGTGCAGTCTGTAATTGTTTTTGGAAAATTCGCTTCCGGTGCCAAGTTATGGACGATTTCCTGATTTTAAAATGCGATTTTGTCGCGCACTTTTATCAAAAATGGTAGAGAATATGAACTGGAGACTTATTGGAGATGATAGATCATGACTTTGTGGTTTGCAGAATCGCCTTTTCGTGCGTCGTCAATACTTCCGGTCGTTACGAGATGCAAATTTAAAAACTCGTATTTTTCAAACTTTTTTGTTTTTCAACATTTTTTATTTATTTTTGGAATGATAATAGAGACCCTTTGATCGATGCTTACTATATACGTTGTTTGGATTTTGGTTAATCAGAACTCTAGATATTAATATTTGAAAATCTGAAGCGAACCCAAGATGGCGGCTGTCTCTGTCAACTCCGCCATTTTGCGAGTAGGGGTTTATGGAGGCACCTGAGCGTTTGACTAAATGATACATGAAAAGTAAAAAAACTACGTGGACTTTCACCTAGTAGTACGCTGCAATTCAGTGACAATCTTAAAACTTAATTTCCGTTTTATTGCTTTAGTGTAATTGGGATAGATACATGTGTGCAATGTGTTAAATTTACTTTCTTAACGTCGAAATAAAATAAAGGCGATAAGTGGAAGTTGTTTTATTTAATATTTAATTTCATTGAAGCTATCACACCTATTTGATAGATCAGTCCAAAGGATAGGCACGAATATTTACTCGTAGTGTTTGTCGCCAGATTATGAATAGTGAACCGCCTTTTATGATTCTTAGACAGGTTTACTGTTGCAGGTGTACTGTATACATAACTATATTTAGAGCAGTATTCAAAATTTAGTTTTTCACAACGTAACCACTGTGTTTCCCTTGCACACTTGAGTCATATTAAACTAATACAAAAGACAGAAATAAGAAAACCTTTTTTTAAATAAGATCGTCTAATGGAGTTTATATTAACATTCTTTTCTCAAAGATATTTAAAGTTGAACATTGAACATAAATGAAATCTGATTCCTTGACGTCGAAGGGTGAGACATGTCTTTCATCGAACCATTTCTACTTTTTCATGAAGGTGTAAAGAATCGGGTTAGTTCACTTTGGGGATAAACGGGTAATTAAAAAAAATTAAAAATGATTACCATTTCACTTCTTTTGTGTTACTTACCTATATAAGATATAGAATATGTACAAGCTGTTAAATATACTTTCTAAACCTCGCAATTTAGGCCTAAAGAACTTTTTTTCTTTTTTCTTTATTGTATTGAAGCTATTACACCTATTTAATGAAACATTTCAAAGAAAAGGCGCGCAGATCAACTTGTGGCGTTTGGCGCGAAATTATAAATAGTGGCGCGCATTTCGTGATTCTTAGACAGGTGTATTGTTGTATATTCAAGTACATTTAAAGCAGTGGACTAAAACGCGTAATTTAAGCGTGTTGGGAATAAAGAGGAAAAAAGCGCGTTGGATTTTCTTTGTGACCCAATTTATTTTATCACTTTTTCAGCTCGATTTTAGGTTCTTTTCCTGAATCGGACGGAAGACCTCTCGTTGCTCGCAACGAGATCGTTTCTAGTTAAGGTCTTCCGACTTCCTTCGGAAGACCTTATTGTTTTCCGTCGGTTTCCTATTATTATTATTATTCTTTTTTCATTTCTAGGGCGATATCTCAGCTGTGACTGTACGGATTTCAAAGATTTTTACAGGAAAGATGCACCAGGTTAATATCTCCAGACGTGTTTTTCATTTTTTCAAAATTTTCTTCCGTTCGCGATTTTTGGGGAAATTTGTATTTTTTAAATGGATTTTTGTACACAACTTTTCTCGAAAACGGCCAAAGATATGACATTGAAACTCATGGACATGAATGAGCATCACATGTAGATGTGCCGAACGTCCTTCATTTTTTGTCGTTTCTACTTCCGGTCGCAAACGGAAGTGAATTCAAAAAGTCTAATTTTTCAACTTTTTTGTTTTTCAATATTTTTCTTTCAGATTTACAGGGTTTATAGAGCGTCCTCAAAGATATCTATATATGTTTTCATTTTTTTCATGCGTACGTTTATTGCAAAGATATGACCGAACCAAACTTTGTCTTACTGTCGGGGGTTCGAATCCCGCTCGGGGCGTTCCCCAAATTTTTTCTTTGTTTTTGTCTTTTTTTAGTTGCAAATTACTTTTCACACATTTATGACAGGTGTGGAAGATTTTGCCGATTTTTTAAAGCTATATTAGGAGATATTTTGTCAAATACCTTGAACAATCACGATCTGTGTTGAGAAACTACTGTAAATGAACGTAAACGAAAAAAAATACATTATGAAATCTATTTCATGAGATGACACAGCATAGGTTGCAAAAGAGAAGTCGGTCGGAAGACCTGCTTGTTGCCCCAGCAACAAGAACGCATCTAGTTATTATTATTTTTCTTCTTCCTGGGCACTTTTTTGTCCGCGAATGATCTAGTAAACTACACATCCTACTAAGGTGAAATGTTTTTAGGGTCAGTAGACATGTTATGTAGATTTGTGGAACGAAGGTCATTTTGCGTGCATGTGCTTGCAAGAGCGCGCAGGTGCAACACGAGAAATGATCAATATAATGAATGTAAGCGTAACTTTGTACACTTTTGATGAAATGCTTTGAAACTCATAACATTAGGATATATTAGTAGCACAGACAATATGACGTGGTCAAAATAGCAAGATCTCACGCGCATGCACGTGCGCTTCGCTCTGGTTGGCTGAAACTAAAGTCTCAATATCTTTCTTGTTTTTTGACAAAATCCTTTGAAATTTTGAACTTTGCCATGCATTAAGATATTCTACATTATGATATATAGCAATTTTCATAAAAACACGTGCATGCACGTGCGCTGCAATCTGATTGGCTCAAACTTTAAATAGCTATAACTCACTTCGTTTTCAACCAAACGGGATGGGATTTGGAACATAGATAGATATAATGGACTTCTACAAGAATGTATGGTCACCATGCACATGCAAACACGTGCATGTACTTGGGCTCCAATCTGATT
The DNA here is from genome assembly GCF_032062105.1 of Saccostrea cuccullata. Lineage (NCBI taxonomy): Eukaryota > Metazoa > Mollusca > Bivalvia > Ostreida > Ostreidae > Saccostrea > Saccostrea cuccullata. The sequence goes on from NW_026922671.1 coordinate 4,880, forward strand.
GGCTGAAACTTAAAACAGCTATAACTTCCTTGGTTTTCAACCAAACGGGGTGGGATTTAGAACATAGATAGATGTAATGAACTTCTACAATAAGGCATGGTCACCATGCTCATGTATGTCCGTACATGCACGTGAAATGAGTACAATCAAAAATACACTTGAATGAGCGTACTTTAATACTTTTTGATTAGATAATTTTATATTTAGTATATTGAAATATATAGATTGTGTAGACTAGATGATATGATCATTACGCACATGCATTCACATGCGCACGCGTGCAATGCTAAAATTTGATTGAATTTGGTACACTTCTGGGTAATAATTGTTAAAGTCTCAAATGCAGAGTTTGTCTTATTTAATGAAGCTTACAGGGAATGTGGCACCAAAAGGGATTTGGGGAGCGTTTGGGGAACATCTGTAACGGTCCCCGTTACAATTAGCACTAGTTTTGGTTTGATTTGAGTAAAATATGGAACAGACATACACAAGAAATTTACACATTTTAAATATGCATTATAGATTATTTATTATATAAGGTTAGTAGAAAAAAGTTATAAAAGTGTAAGGCTGTACTGCAAGAAGAGCTCTGCAAACCGTCGTGGTATATGTAGCATCCCGGTGGGGGCCGATGAATTTTCAAAATACTGGTTATACATGTACTTTGACTGGGAAGAAGTACTAAATGATTTTATTTTGAATATAGGTTTTTATATGGATGAACTATGTAGCCACTACAATTCATTTCGTTTATTGATCAATTAAGGGCCCTCATGGGGCAAAAAGAAAGTACATTGTTAAAATGTATATAATTATGATCATACACATGAAATACAATGTACATATACATAAGAGGGAAAGGATTGCTTGATTGGTAGAAAAGACATACAAGATGGGGAATACCAAAAATATTTTATATGAACATAAGACTTGTTTTATGGGTACTAGTATATATACAGTATATCATATATATGCATGCATTACTAAACCATAAACTTGAAAAGTATCATACTTTTACATAATCAATAAAAATAACAAAACAAAAAAAAGTTACATTCCTAAAATTTATGGTAATGTTTTTTTTTGTAAAAATCTTCCAAGAGAGTTTAGTATACCTAGTTCTTCGCAATTTAGAATCCAGAATAATTTTTGTTTATCAGGCAATTCTGTAAAATGTTTTACCAATAGATGAGATCAGGTTAAATAGGTCTTTCTCTTTTCTTTGTAAATTTGCTACAGTGAATAAGGAAATGTTCTTCATCTTCAATTTGATTAAGCATACAATTTTTATATATTCATTCTGATCTGGGTGTGTTATTATATCTGCCTAAAGTCTGTGTGCTGATACACGTAATCTGCATAATTATTGGTTTTCTGTATTTGTCAAATCGACAGATTGTCTTTCATATTTTCATATGCTGAATGAGAATGCTGCTGCTGTTATATCTGTGTGTCTAGTACATAGGCCTTTGGATCGCTTTAGAAAAAACTGTGTATATAAAAAAGATTTTCTGAACGACCCAATTATTTGTAAGCGATCTAAAGCCTTGTGGTCCAGTATCGGAAAAAAAGGATAAACAGTTTTGCATCAATTAATAATTTTTTCAATATAATTATAAAATATCAAAAAAAAAAAAATGCATTTCTCTGTTTATGTAAAACATTTAGCCTTACCGTTTTGATTTTTATGAAAATCCATGGGCCTTGGGGAAGGGGGGTCTTTCAATCACCTGCACGGATTGATGAGATTTGAGAAGGGATTTGAGAAGGATAATGTATCATATAACTGAATTTTACTCTTCGGAGCTAGGCTTCTAGTAGTTATAAGACCCCCTTAACTTTGACTACATTATATGGGTCAGACACACTAGCTTTTCACACACTCAATCGTTCACCGCCCACGGTGTACATCGATGATAAGTAGGTCAGATAAATGTTTGTGAGTGCCCCGATCTGACAGTAGGTCTTTATGGCTGTACAATGTTTCCTTACCACGACAACCTGTCAGTGGCTTTTACGAAAGATTTTCCTTCTTAAAATATGACAATTCTTACAAAGGAGCTATAAAACTTAGAATAAAGTTTACGTTATTAAAGATGTAAATATATTTTTTTCGTGAATAGCCAAGTGTTGATGTTAGTCACAAACTCTATACATAACAATAATAATATACGAGATTGACTGTAAATATTCAACGTTTTTTAATGATGGATGTTCTTTTCTAAAATATTTACTTTATACAACGCTTGAGGCGATATTCTTTGCACAAAATAGTTTTACTTACCTACAAATACACGTTATGCCTCCACTTCCCGCTCTAAAAACGAAAGTAAAACGAGAGCGATAAAGGCGTTTTTCGAAAATCACCCAGGTGAACTGGGTCAGTGGGAATTTTCATTTCCAAGAACGATTGAATTATTCCGTTGCGTTTTCTTTTCGGACTGGCTTACAAAGTATTAGATATGGTTATTTTCATCGCATCTTGAAAATGAGGAAATCTACTGTCTGCTAAAAAAACTAAATGGTGGCTGTGCGTTTGTTGGGGATGGAGGGGGGGTGGGGGGGGGGGTGGGGGGTCGTTACACTATTTAAGCTAAACTGTAATCGCTATTGATTTTTCAATTATTTGACGCAAAATGCCATAAAAAACTAAAAAAAAGTTTTATAATTCAATTCCAATATTCTATATATCCTTTTCCTTTGTCGTAATAATTTTTGAACTTTCTAATCCACTTTTATGCAAATAAATTCAAAAGCAAATCTAGATTTAAAATAGTAAGTTTATTGATATGAAATAATTTAAAATTACATAGCAAGTGTTACACATATTGAAAATTAAGGCTTTAAAGGTGTTCAATGTTCTTCACATTAATGTTTTACATTAGATCTGTTTATCTACAATGAAGCGCATTGAAGTGGTAAAATTTTCCGTTCGAATGGAACGTTTTGAGCTATATTTAGAGTGTTTATTGTCATCTTTTGACACGCCCATTTCTTTAGAAATTGATAAAACGGTCAAGTTGTTTCTTCAAATACCTGTAGAACAGGTTTTCCATAAATATAATAGCCAATCAAATTGAGGATCTAAATAAACACCGAGTAAACACGTGTTCGACCGAAACATGTGTTGTGGTAACTTCAATAGACATGATAAGTTCAAAGATATGTACATATTCGTTGCAATTTGTGTTGAACAGAAGCGGGGAGTCTCTTACTCCCTCTTCTATTTTTTTTAAAGCTCCATTTCAGTGTAACTCATGATGCTTGTCGCGAAGAATGGGATGTCCTAAAACTACGACGAATATTACTTTCTCGTTTCTAAAAATATGGGCGTGTCATTATGTTATAATTGACCTTCAAAACATGACTCAGAACTTTTCATCCAATCGGAGAATTTTACCACTTCAATGCGCTTCATTGTATATCAGCAATAAAGTTTATAAAATGCATGTTAATAAATATATATGATAGTCTTCATTCTGTGTGAAGCAGCAAGGCTTTGCCATTTCTTGAATCCAAGGAACTTTAGGATGCGTCTTCTCAAAGATGTTCTTCTTTTAGGAACAACCTACAAAATTAATAACACTTGTAACTTTTGTTTATAGTGGAAACACATGACTTTATTTCATTGATTATAATTATGACATTGAACTGACTCAAATAATGACATGTCTTGCATGTATACCATTTCTTCTGTCGCTTTTGATTTCACCATAGAATGTTGTGCAGAAATCAAAGGCCTGTATGTACTAGTATTGAGACAGGTATCTACAGTAAGGCACTCTCTAGAAATTGTAAGTTACTAGTATTAAATACTGAACTATGCTATAATGCAAAACATTACACTTGTAAAAACTTGAATTGAATACTCCACTTACACTAAGATTGGATGTATAGCATTTATTTACATAAATAAAAGTCTATTCTTACTATCCACCACTAGCCCCCCCCCCCCCCCCCCCACACACACACACACACGAAATATTGATTAAAATAATTGGGCCCAGGGTTCAAATTTGTAGTCCCTTTTCCAAAAAATATAGATATTTTGTTATATTTCCAGCAAATTTCTTAATTCACCTCTGGATTTTCTTTAAAGCTTTCCACATTAAACAAAAAGAGCCTCCTAGGTGCACGATGGTCGTCAGATTCTTTCAGTTTCTTGACAGGTTGCACGTTCTGAAGAAAAAAAAATCCTTTTCGTGAACACAAGAACCATGTTTGATACTATTTGATACTACATGTATAACAAACTTTAATTTTTTTGTGCTTTTAATTCTTTTCTTTTTTTAATTTTCATTAAAATTGTATGGTCTGCAATTGGACAGTATTTTTTATTCTTTAATATTATCATTATACATGTGGGTTTGTTTACCACAAGTTCAAATGATGAAAAATATCCTTTAAAGAAATATGTCTTTACTTACGTACAAAACAAACAAAAAAGATGGAACCAAACAGCTTCAACAAATCCAATAATTATGCAAATACCTTCTTATCTTCATGAACTGCTTTCATAAGATCCTTCTTTCTCTCGAGCTTTTCTTGAGAGCTTGTATTTTCTTCCATTATGAACTTTATTCTGCTCTTTATATCCACCTAAATTTTTGAATGCAGGCTTTTTAAAAATGAGCCACAAGAAATTTGTTTTAATTTAAACAATTATTGATTTAAAATAAAGTTATTATTTATTTCTGATTGTTCCATCTACACAACTGCCATGTTTACAAAATCTATAGTCACTATCCACACTAAATATCATGGTGGCTTTCATTGGTGGGATATCGTCCAATGTCTTACCTCTAGTTTTTCCTTACGAACAGTTGTTTCAACACTTTTCCTTTCAGCCCATGTGACAATGTCTGCCTTGATCTCTTTCTTGATTTTTAAAACCTGCCAGGGGTTTAAAACATACCTTCTTTTTTTTTTTTTTTAATTTATCACGAATAATGTTTGTTAATCTTAAGTTCTTATGAATAAAAAAAAATATAAGAAAGACTTGTTGCCTACTTTGGCTACAGTCATCTCGTTCTTTAGTATCTGTCTTGCACCTTCAATGATGCTTTGGATATATTCCTAGTGAAAGTATGAAAAATAAATCATTAATGGGTTCTGTAAATACCATTGGAAACAGATTATTATACAGGTATTATTAATGTGATGAAAGCATCAAAGATGTATTTAAGTTTGTTAGCATTTGCCAAAATAGTCACCGTCTTCACTGAATCTGTTATCATGGATTTCATTTGCTTTTTATAAATTCAGTTCATGCAAATGCAGTTTTTCCGTCAATGGCTTACCACCAGATCTTCCTTATGAACAGTTGATTCTTTATTTTCCATACTTTTCCTTTCGATCTGCTTGACAATGTCTGGCTTATGTTCTTTCCTGATGTCTAAATCCTGCTAAAAAATTAAATGGTTCATGTACTACATAATGATACAGTGAAACCGGCCTAACCCGACCAACACTAGGACATTTCATTTTGTGTCAGAATATAGAGATTGACAGACTGTGTAAGATAAATGAGAATGAAAATTAAGGTTGGAATTGCACAAAACAGGAGATAATAATATTAAGAAAACTTATAATTCCTTTAAAAGATCTTTACTTACTTTCAATTGTGTCTAGCTTTTTGCTATCTTTCTTGCACCTTCAATAATGCTGTGGATACCGGGTATATTCCTGGTGAAAATATGAAAATTAAAGCTAGTATTTTCTATTGGTTCAAAGAAAAATAAAAGTGGCATTTTAAGTTTTTCTATGGAATTCTGCCTGTGCTATTCTAATTACTAGTAAGTGACATGTTTACCCAAATTATTCACACCATGCAATGTTTCTGTTATCATGGTTTTGACTAAAATATTTGCAATCGGGACATGTCTTTCATTCAATAACTTATCTCCAGCTCTTCTTTAGGAACAACAGTTTCATCACATTTCCCTTCGACTCACTTCTCAATGTATGGCTTCTGTTCTGACATTTGCCAAGAGAGAAATAATTGATTTTTCTACTTTAACAAAAATGGTTTTAAGGGGTCAGGGATCAAAATACAATGGAATAGTTTTCATCTCTCTCTCTCTCTCTCTCTCTCTCTCTCTCTCTCTCTCTCTCTCTCTCTCTCTCTCTGGTAGCTAAGAGGGGCTCCTCCATGTTGTTGTTTCGAAGATAGACATATAATTTTGGCATTGAAAAATGGGGATTGGCCCCAAGCACTTTTGTGGGTTTAGTCCCCCATTTATTTTCAATTTGACTCCGACTCCGTTGTCTTGGAGTATTACATGAGCAATAATAGTCCTGTCGCTAATCTGGTTTCCTTTCAAATTCCATAAAGTCGCGACTCAATGAAAATAAGGTGTGGAAAACGAACAAGAAAAGACCTCCCGACAGACAGAAGGTTGGAAAGATGGACAGACATCGAATAAACCTATTATTTTATTCCGCTACTATTTTCCTTAAAAGGAGTTAGAAGTGGACACATTAAATCCATAAATATTGATGTATTGTATCATAATATACTTAATAAAGCTAAATGTTTGAGCGGAGATCTAATGGTGCAACACAGGTACTGTATAATAATCTTTTAAGTTAAGATATGTACAGAACAGATTTTTGTATAAACTGAAAAGATTGACTTTCAATGGGACGTTTCCGCTGTTTATTTTCTCTGTAGCCCGTCCAATGATGCTTGGATGATAATTAAGAAAAATAAAAATAAAAACTGTATTTGCCATTTCATAATGAGTCATAAATACATGCATTAAAATTGAAAGTCATTTCTAAAATTTTGAGAAAAATTCCAAATAAACACATTTTACAGTCCTTCCAGTACCTTGATTTCTTCAGATTCTGCATTCAAGCACCAGAGTCTTTCATCTGAAAATAATGAAATTATGTTTTAGAAAAAGAATGCAAGGTATATTAAATTTAAGGTCCCCTGTATTAACACGAATGTTTTTTTTTCTTTTATATTTTACTAGTATACACCATAAACAGTTATAGAGAAAGCTTAACTTCAAGGTCATTATGACGTTTTTTATTAGATAATTAAACATGTAGTGTTTTGTAAATACTACTCACTTCCTTTTCATTTTTGTGCAAATCCAAAAAAATATTTCTCTGTCGCCCATGGCGGCAAAAAGTCCTTCAAATGAAAAATGAGAAAAATATTGATTTATCAGTTTTAATATTGTTTGTGACAATGCCAACTTGTGTTTTACTTAAATATATCAAGTATCACAAGTTCCTTCTACAGTGAAATTTGTCTAAACCGACTTGCACTGGGAAATAAAGTATATGTAGAAATAGACAGGATGTCTGATTAGACATTAAACAAAAACATGGAAAAAAGTTGGGAACGAAATTTAATGTCGGAATTCACACTGTGACGGCTTACAGAAGTGTCGGATCAGACAGTTTGTACTGTATTTCGATATAGGACGAAATAACAGGTTCATATGCTTATGATCTGCAGGCTCTCGTCTATAGTTTAAATTTCTGCTGTATAGGAAATGCTAAAATAAATTCTTATATGTACTAACGTTTACGTTTGCATTGTGTCTGATAATGTTTTGGATATTTCCAACAGTTTTCAGGACCTTTCTTTTAGGCACAAACTCCCTTCTGAAAAAGTTAACAATCAGTAATAAACGTTGTTATCTTTACATTCAAAATATATGTTTCCCTTTACTTTTAAAAAATAACCACCAAATATCAAATTTTTGTTAAAGAATTATTTGAAAATACTTGGATCAATTAAGGTCAGTATAGTATACTTGCCATTTTTGTTTTGTCTTCTGTACTGATGTCAAAAAAATGTCGGGATTCAATTTGTACGATACTCGGAAACTCGCCATTCCTATCCACACTTCTGTTAAAAAAAGAATACAAACATTAAATTATGAGGATCTGCTCGACTGTAACATTCTGTAAGTAACATTGGTACAATTTGTTAATATAATCTCGATGTGCCAAAAAGGGGGAGAAAAAATAATTTTATTTCATCTTACCTTTTTGCGTCTTCTCTCCGTCTCGTTGTTTAGGAAAATGTATACAGTATTATGACGTCAAGCTATGTCATAAAGGTTTTACGTCATAAAGACATGGAGGTACAAGCCACTCAAGGAGCTCCGAGTGCTTCCATTTAAACAAACTTGAATCCCCTTCACCCAAGGATGCTTATGGCAAGTTTGGTTTAAATTGGCCCAGTGGTTCTGGAGAAGAATTTGAAAATGTGAAAAGTTTACAGAAGGACGGGCAGACAGACAGACTACAAACAAATTTTGATGAGAATAGCTTCCTTAGTGAGCTAAATACGTAAACTTCCGGTTTCAAAAGAAAAACAACCTTTTTTCAATGTTTAACGTATCGATAAACTATTTAAATGTAAAAAGATATAATACAAAAGTCTAGAGAAATGTCAGAGACTTTTAAGAATACAATTCACTTCCGGTGACTTTTGGTCTCAAAAAGCGAAAAAAAAACCCGGATCAATATTCAACGTTGAAAAATGAACCCCGGGACGTTGAAAAGTGTACCCCGGGTCAATTTTCAACTCGGGTCGTCGCCCGCGTGGCGCAGTGGTTAGAGCGTCTGCTCTATAGTCGCGAAGTAAGGAGTCAATCCTTACGTCGCGGGTTCGAGTCCCACTGTGGGACGTGGAGACCGGTCCTTCGGATGAGACTGTATAGACCGAGGCCCCGTGTCGCAGTAGGTGCTGGCACGAAAAAGATACCTCACTGCTTAAAGGCCCTGAGTGCCGAGCATAGGACACAAATTGTAGCCCTCCACCGGCAAGTGGCATATGAGTGAAAAATTTTCGAGAGGGACGTACGTTAAACAACATACAATCAATCAACTCGGGTCTATACTAAACGTTACACCGGCCGTGTGTTTTCATGTCCTCAAATTTGAATTTGTTCTCACAATGGCTTGATATTGAAAAGTGATGTAAAAAAGTGATTTTTTAAATAAATATTTTTGTGTCTACATAAGTTTTAAGCTCATACCGAAGTTAGAAAAGACATTATTATTATGTTTATTCACCAATCACACATGGGGCCTCATTGGGCAAATACAATTGTTACAATGTGTCTACAATTAGGTTGTATCAAAATATATTGTAAATAAAATAATAATAATCAGATCTACCATGGAAGTACAAATGAGTGAAATGCAATAAATAAGTAGCACCATCGTCATAAAAGTAAGATTTCTCACATACTAACAATAGTCTGACACTGGGTCCAAAAATATAGAAAGCCACAGGATAATAAAAACCGGATATTTTTGTAATAGTAGCAGTATAATAGTATATATTTAGGCTTGAATACAGAGGACACTAGGGGGGACGATGCATCTGCAAAGACCGTCTTACTGGCAAACCTGTACCCTAAGAAATCAATACATTTGTTCAGAATACAAATAATAATCAAAAAAGGACAAAACGTAAATAATTATGAACTTACTGCAAAATATACCCTTTTTGAAATGAGTTATAGGTATTTCAAGTTCAATTGACCATAAAGTGTTTTTCGTATCAAGTTTTGAAAGTTACAGATACAGTGTATATAAATTAAAATAGATAGCACTAAAGTTCTTCTGCAGATGTTTCAAGGAACAATTATCATGGACCTTAAACAATTTTGTGATAGAACTTTTCAAAAATATACTAGTATATATTGCTTCATATAAATTATTATAATTTATGCATGTACTTAAGATGAATTATAGCATTGTGATATATATTTTCATAGTGTTTCTATGCTAGTACATCAACACATTTAATTACAATATTTATAGTTAGATGAATATTAACAAGTAGAAAATACATGTATAATGAATGTATACAAAGTAATATATACTATTCCTTAAAATAAACAATGCGTTGTAAAATTAGAATGAACAGCTGAATGATTTGTTCAAGCACTGTCCCTTAAACAAAGAACAACTAACATTCAACGATTGTAAATATACAAAAAAATAAGTTAAAACTTAATAACATAAAAATCTACTGATAAGATTTAAAACATGCATACAATTACTAGTCTAGTAAACATAAAAATTAAAGAATTCGACACAATTGCATCTTTAACAATGTCATGAAAAATGCAACAACAGAAAAATGTGAACCAGCAAAATACATTATTTGTGATTTTACCAATCTGATTTCTCATAAACACACGACAAGCGATTAACAACTCGAAGAAATCTTCTAGCCGTGGGGCGATAAGATGGCTTTCTCTCCCAGCAAGCCAAAAGTTGTGTTGCTAGATTAATATCGGGATCAACATCTTTAGGGAATTGTGGGTAAAGATCCTTCTCGCCAACTTGGGTGCGCAGCTGTGCAGCGCTAAGATTGGCAAATGGTTCCTCTTCACAAATTATTTCAAACACAACTAAAGCGTAAGAATACATGTCGCTCATCTTCATCTGATATAAGCTTAAAAGTTCACCTCGAAGAACCTCTGGCGAAGAATACCGAGGTGTTCCTATGTTGCGAACTGCCTCGTGACGAGACGGCAAAGAAGTCTCCGTTTTATTTTTCATCATGCTCAAACCAAAATCTGACAGTTTGGCAACCGTAAACTTCTCACCGTCGTGATCGATGAGAATGTTTCTTGACTTAATGTCGCAATGAGCAACATTTTTCTCATGCAGATACCTTAAGCCTGTAAGGGTCTGCCTAATCATGGCTAGACGATCTTCATCGGTAAATTCGGCTAGATCAGCACAGTCCACGTGCAGAGCTTCGTACAAACTTGTATGCATGTACTCCATCACGATACAAAGATTCGGCGTTCTTGTGCATGCACCAATAAACTTAACAATGAATGAATGTTCAAGCTTGCTTAGAATATTCACCTTTTCAGTGAATTCTTTCTGACGCCGCTTGGAAACTCGAGTGACGTGCAACTTCTTCACAGCAACAACTGAGTCATTGTACTTGGCGTGGTAAACGACCCCAAAACCACCACGACCAATGATCCTTCTAAGCTCCAAATCGGAAAACTCAACAATCGGACCGGTGTAGTGAAGTAATGCATCTTCTGTCTTCGGAACGGGCTTTGTCTTTGATTTTTCGCGCCATTCTTTCTCAAACTGTAGTCTGTTTAATAAATCAAACATTTTCTCTATCGCATCCGTTTCCATTTGTTCTGGCAATGCTGGTAACCCTTGATAAATCTCTGCATCCTAAAAAATAAAAATTAATAAAAAAAATAATCTCTAATTGAAAAAATAATTAAATGAATCTTCCCATTGTTTCAAAAAGCTATAAAAACTCTATCGTTCGGTGTAATAGGTTGAGCCAAATGGATCTTACCGGATTTTCTATCATTTTTTCTATCGCATCCGTTTCCATTTCTTCTGGCAGTGCTGGTAACCCTTGATAAATCTCTGCATCCTAAAAATGAACAATTGACAAAAAAATAAACATTCATTGAGAAATGAATCAGCACACTGGTTCAAAAAGCCATCAAAAAACACAATCGTTGGGTGTAATAGGTTGAGCCAAATGGATCTTACCGGATTTTCTCTGTATCTTTGATATGCTTTGTGGATCCACTCTGTTTCCCTGCTGCAGGTTACAGGTTTTCTTCCAAGCTCCTCTACAACTCGATGAGCTCTGTTCAAATAATTGTCGCGATATGTGCGCTCCGTTCCTGAAAACGAGGCTTTGGGTCTAGATCCTACAGAGAAACCTACTCTTTCGAGACGACGGTTTTCTGGATTGTCTGTGTAGACTTTGTTACCATCCTCTCCAGATTTCAAGTGAACTACCGTTCCAACTGGAAGACAAACACGCCAAAGACTTCTATTGAGAGAATTATCGACATAATGCTTCGTTCCTCTTGAACTTTCTTCATCTGAAGAGCCTTTGGAGACCACCATTGCACCATATTCCATGCCTGCCCTTCCGAGTTTTCTGTTATACTCATTATCAACGTATGTTTTCGGGGAAGAAGAACTGCCTGAACTGGAAACAGGCATGGATCCACGGGGCATTCCACCTCTGCCCAAATTGCGGTTGTACGCATTGTCGACATACGTTCTGAAGCTAACCTTGCTAGTATCCCCTCCAGAAACCACCATCGAACCCACCGGCATTCCAACTCGTCCAATCCTTCTGTTGTATGCGTTGTCAACGTAACATCGCGGCATTTTGATTACTTCGAAATCTGAAAAAGAGAAAGAATAGCTAAAATGTGTATGTTAAATGTTGACAGTAGCCCTCAATTACCTGGTAATTTGCCTTTTTCAATTAGGGATCCAGGTTGTCAATGACTATATCTGTAAAGTGTCCGTCATTAACTTATACACATATATATAAATAAAGAAAACTTCAACTCTGCATGTAAATATATCGACGACATATTGTCAATAAATTATTTCCACTCCTTTGTCGATACGATTTATCCCGTGTTTGCTCTGTTCCTGATTTGTATTAATTGTTTAATCAACTTTTGAGCTCGAATACTGTTTGTTATCTCCATATATTTCATTGTCACTGTTGTCTGTGAGATTATGAATTTTTTTTTTTTTTTTTTTTAAACAAATAAATTGTATTAGGTTTTTGTTTAAATTTAACAATTCATAATCAGAATAAGACATACAGGTCAATTACACATAATTACCAATTATATATTTACTGGTTTTTGGTTTGAGCTGGGAAAAAATGGAACAGACGTAGACAAAATAATTGCATATTTTAAAAATGCATGACAGATAATTAGCAGAAAAAGTTGTTAGAGTGTAGGCTATATCAGAAGAACTCTGCAATCAAAGCACATACGACCGGAGGCCGATGGTCTGGAATACTATTTCTCCATGAATATACATGTACTTTGACTGGGAAAAGTCTTCGAGGATTTCAATTTGAATAAAGATTTTCATACCGATGAACTATGTTGCCATTGCATGCAGCTGTTGTCAGATCTGTTGTTTTTTTAAAATCTGATAAGTATTAATAAATGTACCCACAGTCTTTTTTAAATTAATATTTTCATATCCTAGGAGAAGAATGTTGCTGCTTTTCATATCGGTTAGTCCAGAATAAAATATATATATATATATATATATATACTGTTTTGCATCAATTACACTTTTTAAAATATTTTTATAAAAGAATTTCTTTTATGTAAAACATATAACCGTACGATTTTTTAGAGTGCTGAAACAAATTTTGATAAAATAAAATCCATGGGCCTTGGGAAAAAAAGTTGAGGTTCAGGGTGTAGGATGAAGTCCATGGGTAATGTATCATATATAATAAATTTTACTCATCCGATGCTTCTAAGGTAATTATGAATAATTATTAAAGTTTCTGATATAATTATGTTTCAGTTTCAGTTTCAGTTTTATTGAAGTCGAGAGACATACATCTCATAGACATAACACATGTAATAATGAAATAAACATACATCTTAACACGTGCAATAATGGAATAAACATACAACGTACATGTGCAAAGCATATAATATTTCTGATAATCTATAAAATTGATAAAGATGCTGTTCTTGAGGCATTCGCTAATTGCAAACATTTTCCTAAATTACATAATTCTTTTATATTTGTGTACTGAGTAGCTGTACCAATTTGAAGACGCTTGGTCTTCGGGAGTAGTAGGATTTAATGTATTTTTGTCTTAATGTGTTGTAATGTGGACATTTAACACAAAATGGAATTCATCTTCTATGTTACCTAATTGACAGAGACTACATGTTCTGTTATTTCTCAAAGTTTTATTATATCTTCCTTGTTCAATCATTAAGTTATGCGCAGATATAGTCTTAACCTGGTAATTGTTACTCTATATTTTAGATGTATTGGTTTACATAAATAAGACTGAAGGGTAAAATTATCTACCAGGTGTTGATAAATGAGACATTTTGGTGATTTACCTAAATCTGACATAATATTTTGGATAAATTCGTCACACATTCTCTGATATAAAATATCAATTGTGTTACTATTTATACAATTGCTATCGAATAGTTCTACTAAACCAAGCCTATAAAATTCATTCTTAATATTTACAATCCAGTCATCATTACTTTCTAACCTTTCTTGTAGACATGCTTGAAGAATGCAATTGTCACTATTTCTTAATTTTAACCAGTATTTAAAGATTTTCTTTTTCCTGACCAATTCAAGAGGCAATTTACCTAATTCACAATATACCATACTGTTATATGTATTCTGTCTAACTTTAAGTATTCTTTTACAAATGAAAAGATGTACTTTTTCTATATCTTTAGCTTTGTGCCATCCCCAAATTTCAGATGCATAACACAGTACAGGGCTAATATAAGTCTCAAACATATCTGATTGTGTTTTAACGTTAAAATTCAAAGCTTTCATTCTATTCAAAACACTATACATGGCTTTTCTTCCCTGTGATGCAAAATGTTGTTGTGTTTTTGCAAATTTACCATTAAAATTAAACAACATACCAAGATAATTAAACTCATTAACTACTTCTACAGTATTCCCATCATATTCCCAATGTTCGTTATGAATATGTCCACTGTTTCTAAACACTTATATTTTGTTTTTTCAACATTAACAGTTAAACTCCATTATGAAGACTAGACTCCCATTAACTTAAACTACATTATTATATGGAATACGGTTCTCACTTAACTTTAGCTCGATCACTGAATGAACATGCTGTCTGCCCACGATGTACATCGATGATAAGTAGTCTCTTTGGCTAACACCCATTCTCAATATAAGGGCTCAAATAATGTCGCCTCATTTTCATTTAGAAGAAATACCACTGATGTAGTTTTTAAATCAACATTATAAATAGTCATATAACAATGAATAAGAATTCATATAATTATCGATCTGAAAGGGTATTTAAGGAGTTTCAAATTCAAATATAGTAGCCTATTTGAAATGTACGTTACTGTCGCCGAGGCAGATATTATGCTGAATCCCCTCTGTGTAATTTATAGTTTTGATTCTCAAGTAAAAATTTTCTGATAAGTTAAACCTTGTATCATATATACTTCTTTTTATAACAATAAATACATTTTCTTTGTGATAATAAATGATTTTTATTGTGCAATGTCCCTGTCGCTTAATTCTATTTCAACCACATTACAAGCAAACACAAAGATTATACACCTGATAGTTTTGTTCTCCTTTATTTATTGATGGGCTAAATTTGAAATTTCAAAGGATTATTTACTCCTACTTAGATAATGTAACATGAAATTGAACAATTTGAGCAACTTTTA
>NW_026922672.1:0-19836 GCF_032062105.1 Saccostrea cuccullata
ACCTTCAGGTAGATAGACCGCTCGCTTTGTGATCGGAAGGTCGTGAGTTCGTATCTCGGCCACGACTCACCTAAGTCGATAAAAAAAATGGGTAGGAACTGTTCCTTCGCCATGCACTCGGCACTTTGAAGTGAAACTTGCAGGTCCTTCGATAGGCCTAAAAAACCGAGGCCCCGTGTAAGCGACAGGCGTTGGCTCGATAAAGATCCCTCACTGCTCAATGGCCCTGAGTACCGAGAAATGGTCAAAATTTGAAGCCCTTCATTGCATACGGTGACCTCTCCATATGAGTGAAAAATTCTCGAGAGGGACGTTAAACAATACACAATTAATCAATCCAAATAAGAAGCAGACTGTTTAATTCAGTTACAAATGTTTTGCTGTAAATTTGTTTTTAAATTATGATCAGTTTATGAGATTATTTTATAAATCTCATTTTTATTTCTGTTTAATATAATTCCAGAAGTCTTGTGATCAAAAGCGTTAGATACATTCTTTGTTTTAATTACAGATACCGAACGTCATAAGGGTAAGTAAAACATTATATCAAGCCTATGATCTGCATTGATTTAGATCTAAAAGCTTTTCTTTCTTCAAATATCTTTACCTTTGAAAAAAAAAAGAATGGTCGTGACAGAAACAAAAAAATGTCATTCTTTTCCAAAAGTTATTATATTTAGTTATTCACGGAATGGCCCTAATGTTATAAAAAAGCGTAAAGTGACCGAAACCAGTTTATACTCGAATTATTTGGCCAAGAATCAGAGTAATTTCCTATGATTAAAATTCCAAATCATAAAACAACTATGTTGTAATATTTCGTTGCTTTTTATAAGTTCAAATTTGCATTTACCGCTCAATAATGCAATCATAGTAACTGAAGGGATGGGAAGCCAAGGGAGGTAAAGTGTAATACATGTAGACTTAGAAGCCATTATATTTGTTTAGGCGTGGTAAGATCGAGTAACTGTTTGCAATTATAGGTACATTTTTTTAAAATCTAGAATTTTCAATGAATATTGAAGTGACTTGAAATGAGAGGATTTCTTAGATATGATGATTCAGCTGGTTGTCAAGTAGAGTCTGTCCCTATATCAACCAGATTTTACATGAATAATACGCGTTCCTCCTAGATATTAACCAAAGAGAGGCTAAATACAAACAAATTAAAAATATTCAATTCAAATAAAAGTGATTATCAAAACGATTTAGAGAACTAGAGACTCTTGTTGCTACAGCAACAAAAATGGTCTTCCGTTCTCGTCTATGTGTCTGTATGAATGATCTTTTATCTATGTTAAAACATGTAGAAATTAAATATATAATATAAAAAAAATATTTACAATTATTACAAGAAAACAATCGGCCGGAGGTGTTACTTACTAGGTTTCTTGACTTTACTTTAGACAATTATAGTCTTAGAAACATTTATTAAAATCATTTTCAATTTTAATATCGCTTCCTTTGACAACCGGAAGTGACAGCGGACGCATTTTACCTTATATCTGTTTCCCAATCTTCATGATTTATAATTCTTATAAGTTTAGTGTCTTGATTTGTTACAGAGATCTTGTAATATTTACTTCTCATTTTGAGGACAAGAAATCACGTGACCGGAAGTTTTTTTTAATATATGAGGTTAGTCTAGACATTTGCAATCTGAATAACATGTCCTATAATCATTCCAAATGCTCTTTTTATAAAAGGTATCTCTGGGATAGTATGATACTCAATTTTTGCGTTTTTTCTCATAACGGGAAGTTGTCGTTTTTGTTTCCGGTAGAACTGACATACAGTCAATTCTTAAATTATCGCCATTTTCACAACACTGCCATGCTTTCCCAAGAACGTTTTTCCTGCTATATAAAATTCTCTTTATAACGCCAAATTCGCATACCGACATCCACCACCCTGTTTTCAAAACAATTCATTTACAATGATGCCATAAAGAATGGATTTATTCATGAATTCATTTTATGTACTATCGGCTATATATATAGTTGGACGATCGACCCCGCATGTTTTTTTTTATCAATATCAGATGTGCAGATTTTCATGCATACACATGTAAGTGTCTTTATTTCATAACTGCACATTTTGTTTTAGCGAAGTTGTACATATAAAACTTACTTCAAGTATTTTCAAATTTAGAAATATGTTTTTATATACATATATATGTGATAACAAGAATAGAAACGCTACATGGTATTTCTAAGAACGGTAACTCAACTTCCTATTTCCTATAAAAGATGGGAAAATCAATTCATCGCCAAATTCGTTATACCGCCATGATTTTTAAATTACAAAAGGTGGCGGTTTATCGAGAATTAACTCGAAATTACATATAAGAAGCTAAAATGAAATGCTAAAAAAATTCCATAAAGAAAAGTTGAATTTTTTTTATTTTATTTGATCACTTCCTGTGACAAGCTGAAGTGGCGGAGGACAATTGTAACCCAAATGGATTTGCCAATTCATCAAGATATACCACTCCTATAAGTTTGGTGTCTTAATCTCTTACCGTTTACGAGAGCTAGCAATGATAACTTACCATTTTGAGGACAGGAAATCACGCGACCGGAAGTGAATTTTACAAAAATATTTGACATTACTGTAGACATATGCAGTCTGAATAACATATCGAAAAATCATTCAAAATACTTTTTCAAAAAATAATATTTATGAGATAGAAAAATGCTCAAATTGCGTAGTTTATCTCTTGTAACCGGAAGTTGTCGTTTTTGTTTCCGGTGGCACTGATATATTTTGAAGCTACAATTTCGATGCTATGATGTGATGCAAAAAAAATTTCATCAAAGAAAAGTTTAATTTCTCGATTTCTTTGCTCACTTCCTGTGACGACCGGAAGTGATGGCAGACGATCTTATCACAACTGGTTTTGCCTACTCATCAAGATCTATCACTCCTATAACTTTTGTGTCTTAATCTCTTACCGTATACGAGATCTAGCTAGGATAACATTCTTATTTTAAGGATAGGAAATCACGCGATCGGAAGTGAATTTTACAAAGATATTTGACGTTACTGTAGACATTTGCAGTCTGAATTATATACCCTAAAATCATTCCAAATAATAATAATCTATCTTAAATATTTATAGGAAAGAAAAATACTCAAAATATGTAGTTCTTTTCTTATAACCGGAAGTTGTCGTTCTTGTTTCCGGTGGGACTGATATATTTCGAAAATACAAATAAAATGCAATGATTTAATCGAAAAAAAGTTTCAAAAAAGAAAAGTTGAAATTTTCGATATTTATGATCACTTCCTGTGACGACCGGAAGTGACGGCGGACAATCTTATCCCAACTGGTTAAGCCGACTCATCAAGATTTATCATTCCTGTAAGTTGGTGCCTAAATCTCTTACCGTTTCGGAGATCTCACTCGGATTGAATATTTTTGAAAAAACCGGAAATCGGACGTATCTGACAAATAGAAGTGAATTTTGAAAAAATAGAAAAAAAAAAAAAACGTCTCGGGGTATTTTAACTTTCTATCATCCCTGAAAATTACAGGAAAATCTGTCCAGTCATCTCTGAGAAATCCTGCATACCCTATTTGAAATAAAAAAAAAAGAATAAGATACCAATTGTTTCTGCATACTTTATACTTTCTAAAAAATGCTGCTGCTTTATACAGAATTTGTACAGAATTTTATTGTTAAACTTTCAAGTAAATATACTCATATCGAAATATGTTTGACCTTAACCAAGTATTTTCAGCCCTTAGTAAGTCAAACTCTCGATTTAAAGAAAGCAGCAGCACTTTTCAAGTTAAGGAACATATCTCTTATTTATATGTAATAAATGGCTAACATCTATTTAGTATATGCCCTTGCGAAAAGGCGATTTAATTAACCACCTCGATGTTAAACATGCAAAACTTGCACACATAAAAATGGCAAAATTAACTAAATATATACGCTCGCTAATCATTGAATAATCGCACTAAACAAATGTTTTACACTGGTATTAATCCTATCTAACATATGTATATAATATTCTAATTAGTAATTAAATGCATTGTTCACTGTAAAAAATGTTCATAAAATGCGTCATATTACCAAATTGACGTCATGTCGACAAGTATGCTGTGATTGGTGATTTGTTTCTAAACTTTTGTCAGGGATTTAACTAGCAAATATTTCCAATGCAATAATAAGTTTTAATATAGTTTTTTATTCTAATGCAGTTAAAAATTGCAAAGTATTTGATTTTCTAGCATTATTGAGGAATAAAAAGAATGTACCAAATATTTGTGTGACGTCACAGTTAACATTTCCCGTATAATTAGGCCCCTCCCCCTTTCAAGCATTAACAGTGCTGCGTCTCACACACGTTTTTAATGTCAAAACATCAAAAGGTCTAAAGGGTTACTAGGTGATGCTTTATAAACACGCACATGCGCTTTATTGAATGATTCATGTGTTCAGGCCCTTATCATGCACATCTATAAATTCCGTATTTTAGCTTTTCATTTCAAAATTTTGTTTTCCTAAGTTAATAATTTCGTTTTTTATTCTCTATTTAATAATTTTGTGTTTCTTTATTTAATAGTTTCGTTTTATTAATTAAATAGTATTGTTTTTCTTTTATTCAATAATTTTATTTTTTCTTTATTTGATAATTTTATTTTCTTTATGTAGTAATTTTGTTTCTCTTTATTAAATAATTTCGTTTTCGTTATTTAAGATTTTCGTTTTTCTTTATTTTAAAATATCGATTTTCTTTATTCAAGAATTTCGAAATTATTTCCAATAATTTCTTTTTCTTTATTTATTTTCGGTTTGAACTATTGAGCTTCCGTTGATAACGAACATTATTAAAGATCAAAAGTCCATAAAAAATATACAAAAAAAAGAAGCAGAGCAGACACGGACCACCAAAACATCAGAGGTGGGATCAGGTGCCATGGACGAGTGAGTATCCCCTGCTGACCGGTCAAACCCGCAGTGTGCTCACTGTTATGATCGTAAAATAACGGAGAAATCCGTCGTCAATTCAGTGTATAAATAATGAACTAACAATTAGTAAGTAAAATGTCCATCAGCATTTGTCTCAATGATAAATTGTGTTTGCTGACAAAGTCATTGTATCTACCATAGCACTTACAAAATGATGACTTTAAATGAGAGTGCTTATATCCTTGTTTCATCATCTTGCTTGTCAATAATTTATTTCGTTTTAGAAATCATTCATACAAAGAGCATGCTCTTGTGTATCGAATCAACTGCGATATATACTCCGTAAAATATTTAAATAAGAAATTACTTTTTCCTATTTTATCAGAAATAAGCAAGTATAAAAAGAAAGAATTGGCAATAAATGGAAGAGTAAATAAACTTTTTAAACTGCAAGATAGATGCGAGGTACCTGTGTGATTTTGCATTAGAAAAAGTAAATGGTATATGCGTTAAAATGCATGACTGCGGGGAAGGGGATGAAAGCACATTTTCATAATTTTTTAAAGAACAGAAAATTTTTAGAGCACAATACAGACCAAATTGTACATTCTTCTTTCACTAAATAAAACCTTGAACCAGAATTTTTAGTTTCTATTCAATTGAGTAGTTTTCAAAAGTAGCCTTCCTGTTTCTAAATACACTGTAGCAAAGTTTTCTCCTTACACAGATAGTATGAACACCAACTGTTCTTTCTCCGAAATAAAAAAAAAATATTTTGAGTATGTTTAACATTTCTTATTTTGTGTTGTATTTGGAAGAAAAATATAAGAATTACATGTGTGTTGAAATTAAAGATAAAGGTCTGGTATTCTGAAGCATTTTAAAATTTCGTATATGACAAAATGTTGGAGAGTTATGTCGATTACGTTTAGTACACTGCTTAAAACCAAACCCATACTTTGATAATTGCTTACTAATATGTACAAAAGCATTATGCTAGTAAAGTTGTAATACCTAATTCCGAAAACATTAAAGTGCTAATTAATTCGCTTATTTGCAATATTCTGGTTCATTAATCCAAAAATTGAAGGGAATTGTATACATTGTATACGTGTGAAATGACCATGGAAGGAAGAAAAGGTGCACACAACAGGAGTACGATCAGAACATGTACATTTTGATATAAAAGTAAAAATACCGGTACTCGAGTGTACTTAAGAATTCAAAAAAATTATGATAAGACCTATTTAGTATCACGGATCGCTTACATTTACTATGTCTATTCCTTCAAAGTTGTGACTCGAAATAATGAACAGTTGAATTCAATGAGGGATGTAAATCATAACTTAAAAAAATTGAAACACTTGCTCCAGTAGCTAAATCGGTATTTTTTTCATCTGTATGGGATTTTTCATGGCATCCTCCATTGTACTGAAAATTTTAAAAATAACAGTAACGAAAGAATAAGCTAACTAGTACGGGCCATCATTTTCTTTCGGGAATTAAGTAATCATTGTTCAGGGGATAAACAGAGTTAATTAGTTCATACTTCCTGTCTTTGATCTACGTAAATATTTTGTGGTGTAAGAGTCAATTATATGCACAAAACATATTGTCGTTTGTAAATGTAAATTGCTCAAGTTTTCTTTGTACCTTTTCCTTCAAACAACGACATTTATCGTAATTCATACATTCAATTGTTCCAAAAAGCTTTGTATATCCAAATGCATTATGGCAATGATTTCATTATTTTGCATTATATATTTAATATCTACATGTTTTTCAGTTCTCTGGCTTTCACAATGTGTAGTAGTAGAAAAAAAACGTTATTTACTACGGAATGTAAAATGTAAATGTAAACTGCTGATTCTCTTTACGTTTTTATGTCATCGAAATAGAGAGCTTGCTTTACCTATTTTCATAACATCTAACTTTTTTTAACAATTATAACAAGGTTCCCCAATTTATAGCGGACGTAGCATTTTGAAATGTACAAATGTGTCGGAATATTTTCTTTGGACGCTTGTGTTCACGTAAGTTTTTTTATCATGAATTTTTTTTTTTTTTTATTTTTTTTTTTTTGTAAACATAAATTTGTCAAGTCACCTTTCATGACAAATTAAAACATTATCGCCGGGGCAGTGTGAACTTTTTACTTTTTCATTAAGGTATATTTTCTAATTATAGACATCACGTGGTGACGTCAGGGTGAAGTGCTTACTGTAGTATAAGTTCCATTGAAGTCTACAGAATGCATAATTAAAGCAAAGTTTTATCCTTGACTTTTCCGATTTTTTAGTGTCACATATTATGAAAAAAGTGTTATTTCGCCAATTCTGATCCATGTGCTGTCTTAACATACCCGTGTCGCTCCGTGATCGGGAGGTCGTGAGTTCGAATCTCGGCCGCGACTGACCTAAGTTGATAGAAAATGGGTAGCAATACTTCTTCGCCATGCGTTCGGCGCTTTAAAGTGAAGGTTGCAGGTCCTTCGAATGAAACCTTAAAAACAGAGGCCCCGTGTCAGCGGCAGGCCTTTGCCGATAAAGATCCCTCACTGCTCATTGGCCCTGAGTGCCGAGTAAAGGTCAAAATTTTAGTGAAAACGACATTTATCGTAATTCATACATTCAATTGTTCCAAAAAGCTTTGTACATCCAAATGCATTATGGCAATGATTTCATTATTTTACATTATATATTTAATATCTACATGTTTTTCAGTTCTCTGGCTTTCACAATGTGTAGTAGTAGAAAAAAAAACGTTATTTACTACGGAATGTAAAATGTAAATGTAAATTGCTGATTCTCTTTACGTTTTTATGTCACCGAAATAGAGAGCTTGCTTTACCTATTTTCATAACATCTAACTTTTTTTAACAATTATAACAAGGTTCCCCAATTTATAGCGGACGTAGCATTTTGAAATGTACAAATGTGTCGGAATATTTTGTTTGGACGCTTGTGTTCACTTTTAGCAAAAAAGTTTTTTATCATGAAGTTTGTTTTGTTTTGTTTTTTTTTTTGTTTTTTTTTTTGTAAACATAAATTTTTAAAGTCACCTTTCATGACATAATATAATTTCCAGGATTAAATAGGTAAATTAAAATACAAAAACCTACAAACCTCTTAATATATCATGTAATATTGGAAATATCACGTTTCTAAACAGCGATGGACTCCTTAAATTATGTACAAGTAATAGATAAAAATGATAGTGGTTTAATAGAATTAGTTTATTAAAAGCCAGAATCAAATGCTTCTACTGTTATGTGTGATATGTCTTATAATGTCTTAAATTTTAAAAGGGAAAACAGTATCTGATTGTTCTTAATGTTTACGTTTCTGAAAGCCGTGATATTAATAAATTGAACATGAAAACAACAAATTACCAGAATCCATTCCCTTGTTAAGTGCTTTAAATCTAAATGTTACGAAATTAACTTACACATGTATATAGTAAATATGTTTAATCAAGCATATAGTGCATTTTCTGCATCTATACTTAATAAAACTGTTTTTTTTTTCAAATTACATTCAAAATAAGAGTACCGTTCACGGTAGCTCGGTAGGTAGAGCGCTTCGCAGGTAGGTTAAGGTTACAACCAAATATTCTACTTGCCTATGTGATATGACGTCATAGTAAGCTATATGACGTGAAGTTTAGATATAACAATTTCATAAAATCGATATTTAAAATTGATTTGAGGTCGTAAAAATGAATCAAAATATGCATAGGCATAATATAAACGGAAATATGTCGTTACTGGGCCTCTGTAGTTATCACAGAGGTTAAATACCAAACCCATGACGTCATAACTGTTGGTCATGCAGTAGCAGAATGAAAGTGCAACGTAACGAGAATTCATATAAACAAACTCTAGAAATCGGAGATTTAAAGCATTTAGAAGGAATATCATGTGTGATTCATGTTGGAATAAAGCTTATGAGTGAGGTATTGTAATATAATTCTTCAATTTCTTCTTAAAATTATAGCAGGGAGGGTGTTTACTTGCCGATTAGCCTATCCTCTGTCGTTTGTAACAAAAAAATGCAAAAGTTCAACACTACGCGTCATACCTTGAAACTAAATTTTTGTTTCCATCTTCAGTTCTTATTCTATTGTTTTTGGAAAGTGCTGCTAGAATCGTATGGCTTACCGGAATTGATGCATTTTTTTTTCGATGTTATGATCAAAATGTGAAAATTTGGGGAAGGTTTCGTCGGAAAAGTGTTTAATAATTATTTCTGTGATAGGACAGTAGGATTCTAGCAGCACTTTTCATGGTACAGAGATGTTTTTACATAACTAGTATTACAAATTAAAACATTATCGCCGGGGCAGTGTTGAACTTTTTACTTTTTCATTAAGGTATATTTTCTAATTATAGACATCACGTGGTGACGTCATGGTGAAGTGCTTACTGTAGTATAAGTTCCATTGAAGTCTACAGAATGCATAATTATAGCAAAGTTTTATCCTTGACTTTTCCGATCTTTTAGTGTCACATATTATGAAAAAAGTGTTATTTCGCCGAATTCTGATCCATGTGCTGTCTTAACATACCCGTGTCGCTCCGTGATCGGGAGGTCGTGAGTTCGAATCTCGGCCGCGACTGACCTAAGTTGATAGAAAATGGGTAGCAATACTTCTTCGCCATGCGTTCAGCGCTTTGAAGTGAAGGTTGCAGGTCCTTCGAATGAAACCTTAAAAACAGAGGCCCCGTGTCAGCGGCAGGCCTTGCACGATAAAGATCCCTCACTGCTCATTGGCCCTGAGTGCCGAGTAAAGGTCAAAATTTTAGTGAAAAATTGTCGAGAGAGGACGTTAAAAAAATATACAATTAATCAATCCAAATAAGAAGCAGACTGTTTAATTCAGTTACAAATGTTTTGCTGTAAATTTGTTTTTAAATTATGATCAGTTTATGAGATTATTTTATAAATCTCATTTTTATTTCTGTTTAATATAATTCCAGAAGTCTTGTAATCAAAAGCGTAAGATACATTATTTTTTTAATTACAGATACCGAACGTCATGAGGGTAAGTAAAATTTTATATCAAGCCTATGATATGCACTGATTTAGATCTAAAAGCTTTTCTTTCTTCAAATATCTTTACCTTTGAAAAAAAAGAATGGTCGTGACAGAAACAAAAAAATGTCATTCTTTTCCAAAAGTTATTATATTTAGTTATTTACGGAATGGCTCTAATGTTATAAAAAGCGTAAAGTGACCGAAACCAGTTTATACTCGAATTATTTGGCCAAGAATCAGAGTAATTTCCTATGATTAAAATTCAAAATCATAAAAAAAACTATGTTATAATGTTTCATTGCTTTTTATAAGTTCAAATTTGCATTTACCGCTCAATTATGCAATCATAGTAACTGAAGGGATGGGAAGCCAGGGGAGGTAAAGTGTAATACATGTAGACTTAGAAGCCATTATATTTGTTTAGGCATGGTAAGATCGAGTAACTGTTTGCAATTAAAGGTACATTAATTAAGTGTAGAATTTTCAATGACTTAAAATGAAAGGATTTCTGGATAAGATAATTCAGCTGAATGTCAAGAAAAGTGTGTCCCTATATCAACCAGGTTATACAGAAAAAATACGCGTTCCTCTTGAATATTAACCAAAGAGAGGCTAAATACAAACATATTAAAATTACTCAATAATAAAAGTGATTATCAAAAGGATTTAAGGAAATACATAATAGATATAGCGAGTTAATGATAAATTAAAATCGTCAATTGCTATTTTCAAGCATTATGAATTTATTCTAGCATGTAATAATTCTTTATATCATACGTGTTGGTGATACAGACCGTTGGATAAACTTATGCGTTATCCACGAGTAGATGCCTTATCAATAACACTTCAGGTTTGAAAATATTCCTCGCTTTAAAATTTTATTTGAAACTTTTATTTGTGAAAACTATTGCCCTGATAAAATGAATGAGAAAGAGGGAAGATATCGTTCAAAGCCAGAAAAAGACTCGTATATGTCAAAGAACTGTCTTATTCTATCAAGGAACCTGTATTGGCTACTTGTAGACAGATGTTACACCCCCCCCCCCCCTTTAAGTCGTTTTCGGAAAAAGTATAGCCAAGCAGTTAAGTTGTTGTTATAAGATTTCTTTAACATCTTCAGTAATGCTTTCTTTATATTAAACTACGTATGGCTACCTAGTAATGTAGGTGTAGCTTATCCTGGATCAACAATGAATCTATAAGTGGGCCCCTAGCCGTGCCTATCACGCTTTGTACTGCCATCGTCCAAAGTGTCCATTTTTACGGTCCCATGGTCCTTACAACTTTCAGTCAGAAGTTCATTTGATGTAAAGCTACAGCAATTGTCACATAATGTTTTCAAAGACGCGGGTAGCAGAAATTCAAAATTTTGAACACGATCTACTTTCTTGCGAGGTATATCAACATCAACGGTTCTACGTCATGAAGTCATACGTCATCGATTTGAATTAGCAATCATTCCTGTAGTTTCGCAGGGGAAGTCTCAAAACGAGAGTCGTATCAGATAAATATAACATCTATAATTGTGTGATTTGATATTGGCTTTATCCAACTCGTTGAAATAATGTGTATTCGTTCGGCAAGCCCCGCAAATATAGAGACCATTTCAACTCGTTTGATAAAGCCAATATAAATTCACACAATATATATATCCTCTATATATCTGGTACATTTGACATGGCACTGAGCTATCGTAACGATATTTTTTTTTGATTTCTATTTTAGGAAATGACAAGAGGAAATTGATAAAGAGCATACAATGAATGTAATTAATTTTAAATAAAACAGTTTCTGGCTAAATTTAATATAAAAAGTTTTGAGTTACGAATTCTAATGCATGCTTGTTATTGTGATTGAGAGCCGATGAACGGAGAAAGTTTATTTGATTAGCTATCTGTCTCTTACATTTTTTACCGTGTACAGGGTTAATTTTTCCCCTGTTTTTTTGGCCTTTTAACGCTTACAAACAATGTTGCTTTTTTTAATGTGCCCAGTCAAAGATTTGTTTCAGAAACTACACTGTATTCTTTAAAGTCATCCCGTTTTAAATTCGCCCCAAGGAGAGAAGGGCAAAAGGGCAGAGAATAAAACGGGAGCGCATATTTCCCTGTATATAGTATGCATTACGTAAAAAATGAATTCAATTGCAGTCTGCAGAAGAGTTTAAAAATAAAGTACTAAATACATGTAATATAGGAAAAATAAATATGATAGGAGCATGTTTCATGTGCTCTTTTCTAGGCTTTAAAATTTTGGTACATGTACTTAAATTAATATAATCTACAAAGAGCAAGAGCCATCTTATGCATAAAATGGCCCTGTTCTTATATCAATTAATTAACTATCAACCTCTTTCCCATTTCATTTATAAAAAGAAAGTAGACACTTTGTGCTTTCATTTTCTATCATACACTTTCGTTTTGTGAATCCAAATATTAGAAAACAAGCTTTGACAAATCGCAATAATCTTAAAATTTGCAGAAAACACGCGGATTTGACTACCTTCAGCAAAGAATTAATTTATGAGCACACCCCACGATCCAAAAAATTAAACATGTTTTTTGATCTCCTGAAACAGAGCTTTCATTATGTATTTGCATATTTTGGATCAGAGGTTGTGCTCTATATGAAATATGGAAAAAAATTCTTTAACTTTGGATCATTTTCGAAGGAATTTACAGGATATGAGGAAAATGACACATTTCATGACGTCATAATGCATTGACTTGATGTAAAATTACGTCACAATTAAAAGATACGTGGTCACCAACACTCCAAGTATTTTAAAAACACTGCATTTGCAACCTTCACTGAGAAGTTTTGATTTCATATTTCTAGTACATGTAAGTTAGAACGTAAGTAATTCACTACATTACACAGTATAACATGATTTTTGTTGTCAAATGTAATTCCATTTTATTCTACAATGTCATATTAGTTAATCTCATAAGTACAAATTATGACCCCTTGGACAAGGGCGGGGCCTCTAAAGTATTGATCAAAGTAGAATGGCATAAAATAAACTTTATAATTATTCTCAAGTACAACAAAGCCATGATGGCTCATAATAATTTGTCAGCATGAAAAGGTATGTAGATTTAAGTTTACATAATGCATTGAAACATAGAACACTCGTAGAATGCATATACATGATTGTAATTCTACTGTTTGTTTTTATTATAAATTAACATTTGTTCTGCATTCCTATTCTCAACTTTGATACACCATTGTAGTCCCACCCCGACCTTGGGGTCATGATTTGAACAAATTTGTATCTTCATTACATTAAGATGCTTCCACATGAATTCCTTCTTCCTGGCCCAGTGGTTCTGGGAAGAAAATTTTCAATGATTTTTCCTATGTATTGTTAATTGTTAAATTTTGATACCCCATTTCAAATCCATCCTACCCCTGTGGGTCATGATTTGAACAAATCTTGCATTCACTCTACATGAAGATACTTCCACATTAATTCCAATTTCCCTGACCCAGTTGTTCTGGAGAAGAACATTTTAAAAAAAAATTTTCTGATGTAATCATATGTTAAATTTGATACCCCATTGTGGCCTTACCCTATCACGGGGGTCATTATTTGAACAAACTTGAATCTACACTACATGAGGATGCTTCCACATGAATTACATTTTTCTGGCCCAGTGGTTCTTTAGAAGAAGATTTTTAAACGATGCCATTAATTTTTCACCGATTAGTAATTTAGGTAATTTATAATTTCCGATAAAATAAGGAAATTACCATATTTTTCATATACTACTGTATTTTTAAGCTGACTAAAATAAATATATAGCATCACTTTAGAAAAAGTATAGATACATGTGGACAACAAACATTGTGCAGTTATTTTTTTACTTGTCTTGCCCTTGAACTTTTCGGTAAAATTTGACATTCGTTGACCTAAAATCGGAGCCCACGTAACATTTAAGTGTCATTTGATGACAAAAAATACCGATGTGATTAGCGATGAACATACTCTTCAAAATAACATAAAGCTACTTTAAGTAGAATGTCTTGCTTAAAAATAAACAGTTAAACATTAAGTTTATCATATTTGGTGACTGTTTTTCTTTTAGGGAATGTTGCCTTAACTGTACTGCTGAATGTAACCAACATGTGTATCAAAAATTTTATTACCTTACATAATACTTTGAATATCTATTTCAGTTCACCGGCCTTCACTTTGTAAGTATCAGTTGATAAAGCCTTATATTTAATTGTAAATTATATATTAATTATAATTATAAATTTAAAATGTTAATGTGTTGATTCATTTCATTACATTTACCTGTAATTCTTCACATCTGAATTTATGATATGATTTTAATAATTTTCTCCAATTATATCGACTGTAGAACTCTGATACGTAAATAGCTTTGGGATATATTTTCAAAATATCTCTATTCATGCATGGTGATTCTTAATTAATGTTATGATAGGTGAAAAATTTTCTTTTTTCATTTTGCGGAGGTGACATGTGTGTATTTTGTTTCGACAGAAGCTTCTGAAGTCGTTACTGGTCACATAATTTAATTTCATGGATAAAAAAGTTGCACAAAATACAACAAAGACCTCAAATTTCTAAACATATCATGGGATCTAAAAATATCATCTTTCTATAAATAATAAATAAACATCACCAAACAACCGCTTTAGAATTATGGATACATAGATAGGACACTAGGTTGAGTTTGGGGGAAGTCAGTAATGCGATACGCAAGGTGCTGACCTTCTAGCGGTTCATGAGCTCTATTGAAATATCGGTAATTTTATGCACGCAGAAATAGACATGCTTACTTCGTCCAGACTCACAACAATAATGTTGTGGGGATGCGACGCAGCAACAAACTCCCTTAAATAAATTTGAACAGTTCATAGATCGTTTACAGAATTGCGAAAAATTTTAGGCTGTGTACACAGAATATGTTTTACGTTTGTCAATTTGACATTTATTGATTTCTTGATTACTTCTCTGCAGTACTGTTAAGGCCTATTATAAAGAAATCGATGGAATATACGTACAAAAAGGGGTAAAGCCACGAACCATCATATTTGGCCCTGTGTTTTTCACAAAAATCGAGTTTCTATTCATGGCTGGTATTATACGTTAATTATTAGAGGACAACATACTTCTTTTCCTTACGTAACTCATTTTATTTAATAATGCGCTGTTCGGCACGTGCGATGGTTTGAAGATGCGACGGTTTCATAAAAACGTTAAAAAATGCCGATTTTTCGACAGATTTTCCCAAAATTAAATGTGGCCACAGTGAAGAACAACTTTCATACTTACCATATTTATAAATATTGCTGATACGAATCTACACGCTTAATATAATCGTTGTTCATACGTGTGACCAATATGAAATATGCCTTTACATTTAAATTTTGATGTCGCAAAGATTTACCAGTTTTGTTAAACATTCGGTAATATTTGGTTTAAATAACAAAAGTTGTATAAAAATTACACACAATATATTAAAAAAAAAATAGTCAGTTAGTTCGTTTGAAACGAAATATGTGAAGTGGCATGATCTTCGATTTATATTATCTGAATTCAAAACTCGAAAAACATATAAGTTACATTTCTCTTCGTCAGTCTTTGAACATGACGTTAAAGGAAATACATATACGTCAATTGTGACGTCATAAAGACTGTAATTACTTTAGATGGTAATTTATTGTTTTCAAGATTAATCACTTAAACTTTACTCGATATTGTTAAATTACATGTATTAAAAGAGGTTTATTTCTATTATCTCCAATTTCACCCCCTTTCAATCGCCTGTTTTCGTTTTAAAGCTGTACACTATCTTTGTTTTTTAATTAACAAACTGAAAGAACGGACCCTCCCCCCTTCTGGATCCACATCACTGTGAAAACATGGAATATCATAATCACGTCTGCCCTTCGTAATATAAGCAAAATAATATTGTGCTAGCTTGCTGCTAAAATATGAATAAAAAAGAAATAATGTACGAAATTGAAGGATTTAGATATTGCCAATTCCACGAAACAAAATCTTGAACTTGGATGAGTATATGTCAATTTCAAGTTCCTTATAATATTACGAGAGGTAGAGTCAGCACTGTTACATATTATAGCCGCAATTTACATATGTATATCAGCCATCGATTTATTTTACTTTTAAACAAAATCTTCTGAGATAATTTTATGCAGGTGTAGAAAAGTAAATTTTCATATTGCTTCAAAAGCAAAAATCAATAGGCCTAATGTTGCAGTGCGTAGCTTCGCACCGAGGACATCGATGTATGTACATATGTATACTGTATATTGACATTTTCATGAATATATTTCAGACAATTATAATTACATTTGGTACAAATATTAAATACAGAAATACATGTATGTCAGTGTATTGGTGTGTCTTAGAATTCAGTATTTATAAAATAATTTCGCAACGCCCCGTTTTCAATGTGCTTTAAATATTTACTTGTAGATGTTCCAAATATTTCATAAGTAATCTATGCTACAGGTCGTCAGTTAGTTGGAGGTAGATGCAAGGGCAAATCTAGAGAAATTATACCTACATACACAATCGAAAAAAAAATCAATTTTTACACGTGAAAAACTGACGAAGTGAAATAAATTTATTCGATAGCGTTGGGGGGGGGGGGGGGAGGGGGAGGTTTCATTCATAAATACAAACATAAATCAACAGGGTAGGGTAATTTATTTTCTTTATTCTATAATTGTAAAAATATTCCCGGCTGATCAGCAACATTGATTTTGTAATTGTTGCATGGTCGACAGCTTATCACAACAGTGGGGGTGATCTTTAATCTTCTTTATTGTTAAAAAATAAAATATAGATCTTAAACTGCATAACATATAACTAGCCTTGATGTACACTTCAATGGACGTGCATATTCCAGTTTCCGATCAAAAGGGGTATCAAACATTATATAAAATGACAGCAATTATTTAATACATGGGGTGTCCCAGAATGTCAGAATTATCTCGTTTATGTTATTTCGTTGCCTTCATAGATCATAATTTTAAAACATGCTAGCTTGATATTTAGGATGTGTTATTTTCACATTTTTTTTTTCTCTATCGAGGCCGAGATGATAGCGATTTGATAGGAATTCGTTGAATTGGTAAGTTATAAACGTTACCTCCTTTGTCTGTATAACCGGTGTTGTAGAGTAGGATTCCGCCCATAGCCAGCTTTCCCCCTGGAAATCCTACTCTAGAGTAGGATTTCCCCCCGAGGGGAAATCTCACACCAGAGCCAAATTTCCCCCTTTTTCTTTCTCAGAGTAAGATTTCCCCCCTTGTTATATACTCGATATAAACCACAGCGGCAATATATTTGTGAAAAAAAAGATAAACGACAAACTAATAATTTTTAAAAGGTAGGTGAGTGGTTTTTTTTTACTTATGTTGTAAGGCAAATAATGGAATCTCAACCAAAATATTAAGCTTACAAATGAAATGTAAATAATCTCTAAATATAATGAAACAAAAAAAAGTGGATGTCTAGATTGGTATATATTTTTTGACATATTTTGTTTGTAAATGATTACAATAGTAAACTTTTAAAAATATTAAAAAATAGTAAGCTTACTATGATGTTCAAATTTCCACCTATCTGTAACCATCCTTATTAACCTATATATACATTTTTTATCGTATATAATCTCCTTAATTCCCATTTTTGTGAAACTTTAAATGAAAAAAATAACTTTTATTTTACTTATTAAATAGGAATTAAATTGTAATTTTCAAGGTTTGTTTGTATCATCTGTCCTATAATTATATTTCATTGGGGGGGGGATTGACTCTGGGGGAAATCGCACTCTATCACTACTATACAGAGTATGATTTCCCCCCGGAAAATTGACTCTGGTGTGGGATTTCCGTAGGGGAAATCCTACTCTAGAGTCAGTTTTCCTGGGGGGAAATCCTACTCTAGAGCCAGTAGAAAAGTCTACTCTAGAGCCAGTTTTCCGGGGGGAAAGATTTTAGGGGGGAAAGCCTACTCTACAAGATCGGTATTCATCCATGCGCGGATCTAAATGAAGAGACTGGGATTTACAGAGTTTTAAATACCTATACTAAACTAAGTAAAAGTGACCTTGGATCCCTCCTAGATGACACTAAAACCCTGGAATCTGTGTTGAGTTTGTATAAAAAGTCATGGTTTTATTGGTATGGGAAACACAATCATCGTCGCAAACCACGACCAAAATGCCCATACTCTCCCCTTCTGGAGGAAAGAGCTGTATGCAGACTCCAGACCGTGTCTTGAGACGATGGGGGAAACAAACCAAAACATGGGAAAGGAGTTTATGTGGGTTTATTTTGTTTATTTGGGGGGTTTGTTGTTGATTTGATTTGTTTGTTTGCTTTTTTTGCATGAGAAGAGATTTCTGGGTTGTATATTTTTTCGACTGGAAAAAATTCTGGATCCGCGCCTATTCATCTGTTGCCGTTTAAAGAGATTTAAATAAAGTGGTTATAGATTTGGTAATTAATTTACAGTTTATCAAAACAAGTGCCGACAAACGTCTTCGGCTATCAATCTCGAATGAATTTCCAGTATGCGTAGCAATGTACACTACCCTAGAGCTTCTACCGCAGGGATAACACTTGACGATAAAAAACGTGTGAATGTACGTCGGCACAATTATATCCTTCCATATGTTACAGCAAGTCAGAGGGATAATTTTAAACAAAATGTCCATACAATTACGCATGATAGGCAACAAATACATGTTGATACACATGATAATGTTAATTACGCACGGCCCGTGAGTTTTGAATGATCACACAAGTAGCAATGACTATTTAAAACAGACTTCTGTTGTCTATACTATAACCCCACCCCACCCCCACCCCCCCCCCCCAAAAAAAATAATAAAAATAAAAAGAACACTTAATATTCAATCAATACTGTGGATACAGCTAATACATGTATTTAAACCTTGAATAATTATCCCCTATTTTCTCTTAATGTATCATTTTACAAAGTTGTTTTGATTTAACAGGACAATAAAAATTACCGGTATTTAGAAACTTTTAATCAAAACAAAAACTAGCTAGCTACATGTATTTATCTCATGATTCAAACCTTTTTAACGGTCCTATGATAAAAATTGTTAGGTGGGGTTTATTTTAGCTGATCCCCCTTAATTCCAATAATGTAGATATATTACCTTCATTTAAATAACGTTAACGTCATACCGTTACAATATACATGTGTATATATAACGTCAAAAGTCATGACGTTATACATGTAGATTTTACTTGAAACAATACCATTTTCAAACGACTATAAAAAGAAAACTGGAAAAGATATCACTAAAAAATAAATTTGCAAAATTAACTAAATACATACGCTCGCTATCGTTGAATAATCGCACTAAACAAATCTTTTACACTGGTATTAATCCTATCTAATATATGTATATAATATTCTTATTAGTAATAAAATGCATTGTTCACTGTAAAATTATACATAAAATACGTCTTATTTACCAAAATGACGTCATGTCGACAAGTTTGCTGTGATTGGTGATTTGTTTCTAAACTGTTGTCTGGGATTTAACTAGCAAATATTTCCAATGCAATGCTAATACAGTTGAAAATTGCAAAGTATTTGATTTTCTAGCATTATGGAGGAATAAAAATAATGTACCAATTTTTTTTTGTGACGTTACAGAAAACATTTCCGGTATAATTAGGCCCCGCCCCCTTTTCAAGCATTAACAGTGCTCCGTCTCCCACACGTTTTAAATGTCAAAACATCAAAAGGTCTAAAGGGTTAGTAGGTGATGCTTTAAACACGTAATGCGTTTTTTAATGATCCTTATCATGCTCATCTATAAAATTTTTTT